>NW_019100756.1:17528-29164 GCF_001856785.1 Myzus persicae
ACAGTATTTCAGGTGATGCGGAACAAGATGAGTTAACACAGGAGTTGTTAATTTGTCCGGTCACATCCGAAGATTTTTCCGAGGAGTTTATTCCTTATCCACGGGAAAAATGCAAGAGGAGAGACTCAGATACGGACTCAAAGTTTGAGTTGAGAGGACGCTTCTCGGCCATACGGACCGGAGTGTTTGAGTCTCCAGCCATTGCAACGGGGAAAACTAAAGTAACGGATGTTCCGTTACCGGCCATAGAACTAAAGTTTGCACTCAGGGCAGTAGTATTCTTAAGTATACCTAAACCATATTAATTTCAAATTTCTGTTATTTTTTGTACTACTTAAGGAGTGTCCTGTACTCCTGTGGTGATACAAATTTTCATTTTGAACTACTAGGTATTACATAAATACATTAAGGGACATAATGCAAAATATATTTATGTTTAACTTGAAAACTAATTTGAAATTTAATCTAATTATACTATTGATTTTATTATAAATATCTTAGCCAAGTAATAGAGAATCAATCAAGAAAACATTATGTTTAAGACCTAAGTAAGAGTTATAACTTATAACATGGTTTATATGTTAGTTATAGAATTAATGATAATTTTCATATTACTTTTCGTGCTTTTATTATGATGTTCAAATTTTCCCGTTGTTTAAGTCCATGTTCTATACATAGCTGCAAAGTATGAGCTGAGCATCTAATGCATTGAGTTAATAGTAATGGTTCATAATTGGAGTTGAGAATTGTAGCTACATCTTGTTCTAAATTTTCAGCATTCAAATTCAAGCCTGGTTCATTTATCATAGCATAAACTTGATTATCAGATAAACCTTCATCATCGTCTACATAAACAATTCAAAATGTTCCTTGATAGTTAAATATTGTTTATAATTGAGTATTCAGTTTCAAAAAAAAATTTTAATTAAGATAGTAGTTACCATTTAGGATATTTTCACTTTCCTCACTATCAGATTCATTACCAGTCTCTTTGTAGTCATTAAATATACCATTTTCACAATGTTTGCTCCCTTGTCACAGGTAATTGAAAACACTTGACGATTATCAATTTTGAATTTTTTTAAAATTAGTATCAACTTAAAAACAAATAACAAACAATTAACTATTTTTATTAACATACTATACCTACCTATAAACTTAAAACTAATTATAAAACTATTGGTGAGTGTTAAACTAAATCAATTTGATCAGCTTAGCAGAAATGTTAGTTTTAAGAAAATATACATTTAGTATTTACACATCATATATTATTTGCATATTACTTACCACTTCTTTTAAATATTCAGAAGTATGTCACTCAGTTAATTCTGTCATTCCGATTGTTTTTATAAACAATTTTAAATCTTTGAAATACTGGATATTTACGCCAATAATATATCTATTAAGTCTCGTACACAGTCAACTTTAAGAGAAATTAATTTTTTATCAATATCATGTGTTATATTTTCTATTATTGTCTTGTCATACTCGTTTAAATGTTTTTTTTATATTTTGAGAGTTAATTTTTAAACCTTAAGTGAGAAATCAAACAGTTAAAATTAAATTAAATAATCATTCAAAAAATATATGGGTATGTATTATTTAAATTTTAAACATAATATGGTAAATTCAAGGTTTTGAAACTAAATAGTTATGGATTTTAAAATTATGCTGTATATCCCTATCAAATATTAAAATACATATTAATATCCACACCTTATGTTTAATAGCTGTTTTATTGAAAAGTTGTATAAAGATTTAAGATGCCTAAAGATATCTAACATAATATTTATAGCATACTCCAGTACCAACTATACAAGTTGTAACTCAAGTCACAAACCAAACAAATTGTTTTATTTATTTACATTTTACATACATATTATATGTTATTTTAAATCACCCGATACCCACTAAATTTGAAGGTTAACCTAACTGAACCAAACCATGACTAGGATAGCTGTCACTATAGAACAAATTAAATGTGTATCTACTAATAAATAAAATAAATTTAGGAACACCAATTCTTACACATCGTTAAAGAAAAGATGTCTAGAATAAAATGTGCTTAATTATGTTTCATAGCAATTAATTAATAATAAATTAACTTAAAACATAACACACCGTCACCAATAGCATCAAAGATTGGATTCATTATCGTTCGGAAACCTGAAACATCTAATGATGCAAATGGTCTACCATTTGTGGTAACCAATTGGACACAAGACTCAATAACTTTATTTTTGTCTAAATCGACTTGTTTTAAAGTTTTTTTGGTTCTTGTAAACATGGTATCAAGAGGTCAAGTTTTATCCATTTTTAATTTCTGAAAATTGTAGGAAATTATTAATATCTAACAAACAACTTCCAAGTCTTCCCTGTTAAGATTCAGTGGAGTGTTTACAAGGTAGGCCGCCTAGGTCCGGGCCTGCCCAATTTAATTTGACTACTTTTTTTTATTTTATCACAACTCCCGGCTTAAAATATGTATACATAGTTTATAAATAATATTGCCATTAGTCAACCATATCAAAATTATTATAATATATTTTGTTATCAGTATTTTTTATATCAGTTATCACTATGCATTGTTACTATATCGGATTTGGCGCGGCGTGTAGTGAATAGCTATAATAGTTGTTTATAGCATCACAGTTTTAGATAGATTTTATGAAAAATCGTGATTAGACTGTTAAATGTCTTATTATGTTATACCTGCCATTTACTTAGTACATTATATTTAGTTAATATTTTTGAAAATAATTTGCTCTACTCTGTAAATTAATAATAATTTGTTTATTTATTTTATAATTTTGTAATTTTTAAGTTGTTTTTCTCCAAAATGTCTATAAAGAATAAAGACTGTTAAATTTCCTATTATGTTATACCTAGGTACCATTTACCTAGTACATATTTAATCAATATTGTTAAAAATGATTTACTTTTTGAGTGCCTATTATTAAATAAAAAAATAAACCCAAATACACCTAAACTAAAAATGTATTACCTACCCATAATGCTATTTTTTTATAGGCAAAATGTTTTCGGTGTAGAGTAAACAAACTACGCAAATAAATGGGCCTACCCAATTATTTTGTGCTGGACACGCCACTGTTAAGATTATAAGTTATAGGTAACTACAATATTTAATTTATTTAAAAAGAAGTATAACTACTAACCTTAGCTGTTTAACAATTTCCATCATAATCGACATGTTCCTTATTTCTTTTTGTTTTTTTCATTCACTAGTGAAACATATTGTTCTTTGCGAAAACTTTTTATATGGCTCTCCAGATTTCCTGAATGATTTTCGGTTCGAACAGTATTTGCACAATTCAAAACTTGGCATATAGGCTCGTTATTTAAAATATTATATTTGAAAAACATTCGTTCCACCGGATTTAATTTTATTTTTCGGCATAATTGATCGATTAAATAATTTAATTATATATTAAATATATCAAAATAGAAGTTAAAACTTTAAATTAGATAAAATATGTAACACATAATATGGTATATTAATTAAAAGAATTATACGGACACGCGGTAATCTGGTCTACTTGCGACCATACATTCAGACACGCTGACAAGGAAAAAAAGTATAAGTGACTTGTAATAAATTGTAAACAATAGAACACGAAAATTGGGAAACAATTTTATGTTTAAATCACGGTTGTAAGACAACCGTGGTTTAAATCTAAAAATATAAATGAGTGGTATACTGGTAGAGCCGTATAGCGCTCTAACAGAACAGGTTGACATAGATACCACGTACAATATATTCTTTTGTCAATAATTGAAGACATATTATCGGTGTTGATCGAAAGTATTTTTGATGTGGCATACCCATACGGGTTACGTACCGACCACGGTTATCTACTCAGGTTGACGGACGCAGTTTTACTATAGATAATAAAATAATGGATAGGCCATGCCTATACTCACTCCACAGAGTGCCGCGGTCATTTTTGGGGAAGAGAGGGCTACAAGAGAGACATTAAGGTACCTTTTTTAAGGTTATGTTACAAAAATGTTTACAACCGTAGATAATAGACACCTGCTTATCACTAGATTATATTATTAATGTAAATTAAATTTTTGTATTATTTGTTTGAGATTTAATGAACATTTTGCACTATTTATTATTTAAAACATAATTAATTATTAAAATGGTTCATCGATGCATTATTTGCCACTCCAACTCAGTCAAAAACCCAAACCTAAGTATTCACCGGTAAGTAGTGGAAAACAAATGTTAATATTTATTATTTAAAATGAAGTAGGATTATAAAAACCATTTTAAATCTACTCCAGGTTTCCCAAAGATCCTGAAAAACGCCAAATATGGATTCATGAGCTAAATGTAAAAACGCAAATCAATGATTGGCATCAAATATGCAGTCTACATTTTCCTCCAATGAGCTATGTATTTAGCAATGCGAGAAAAATATTAAAATTGGATGCAATACCAGTATGGTAATTATTTTAACAATTTGTACCTACCTAAACAAAGTAGCCATGTTATATTTGTATACTAATAATTCTAGTCATGAAGTATAAGAAACATTTAATAATATTTTATTGTCAATTAATAAGAATTTAATTCTTTAATTTCTTAATTATTAACTTATTATTAATATGTTGTTGTTAAGTAATAAGAATTTATCCTAATACATATTTTGTAGTTTTGAAGAAATACTACCAGTTGCATTTGACAAGTAATGTATTCATGTTTTTTTCCACAAACCTAAATACTTTTTACATAGATTTTCTATTATATATATATCATTGACTATTATTTACAACATATTATATTTTTTCAGTTACATTGAAGAGTTATCACCAGACGATTTTAGTTTGACTGCATCTGTTTCACAAAAGTATATATATTTTTTTTTTTTTATTAGCTTTTAGTAATAAACTATAATAGCTCAACAATTAATACATATAGTGCAGATAAAATTATACAGAAATAAGACTTGAAATAAATAGAAACAATTAAAGAAAAAAAAAATTGATAACAAGAAAGAGTAATATGCAATAGGTGACAAAAAAAAAAAATTGCCTATTTGCAATATCAGAGTATTTAAAAGCAGAAGTAAAATATTTATTTTTCTTAAAATCTATGGCGTCTTTGTAAGATAGATTCTCTGTAGCCATGATTCTCTTGATGTCCTTTTGAGTAGACCATTCCTGGCAGCTACGGTCGGTGGCAATATGAGGAAGTTTGCAGAAGAGGCATATAGGGTCAGTGGCGTGGATGGACGGGCATTCTGTGATAGTGTTTGGAGCCACCACAGTGACCGCATCTTGTATCGCTACGACAGAATTTTTGCGTGTGTCCGTACCGTAAACAACGGTTGCATTGTACCGGAGAACGGATGCTGGGGTTTACATCAAAAATCATATTATATATCGAGATGTGTTGCGGTAGTTTAGGGGACAGGAATTTGAGTTCAACGATACGCGTAGGTACGACATTGCCATCTTTTTTAATAGATATGCGTTTGAAGTTTACAATTGGAAAACTTGATTGGACTCCATCTCGAAAGTCGTCTTCGGAGACGTCTGGGTCGAGCTTTATTATACCAAAAGAGTAGATAAGATTTGATGGAATACTCGCTGTAAAACCATGTTTATTTAAAGTATCGGAGATCAAACAGAGATTTCCGTTCAAGATCGATTCAAAACTGATTTTGACTTTTTTTGAGCCAGCGGGCTTAATATTGGTTATACAGTTGAAATTAGTAGAAAAAAATTTGGCTGCCTTTAATGGGTGCCAATTACCCAAATTTTTGTTTAAATCAATGCATTCAACAAGTATCATGACGGGGCCGGTATAATCAGATGAGAAGGTCTGTTGTGTGCATTGAGACAAAATAATTATATCATCATTTGATATGGTGTGTAAGGAAGAGGTTGGTAGTGTAGAGTTTATATCAGGTACTAAAGTCAATTTAGGATCATTAACATTATCAATAAAAAAACCATCCTTAATGACCGAATCTATCAGCATATTGTTGTCTATAGGTGAAGAGTCTATATATTTAAAGGTCGATGGCGACGTATTTAGAACCGGAGTGTTGTCCATAATTTGTTGAAAATCGGGAGACGTGGGTGTAGGTGACTTAGAAATCGACTTACGTGCATTTTTTTTTTTATTTACGACAAGTGTGTAGTTGGAATCTGTAGAACGATTAGCAGACAGCGAAGGTTTAATTTTGTTCGGGGCAGGTGATTTGCCCGGTGGAGACTCATTTGCGCACATATTAATATATTTTTTAAATTTACGACAACTCATTTGCGCACAAAATAGTTAACAATGAAAACCAGCTTTTAGGTACAGTTTTGGGTGTACAGGGTGTCTTAAGCTTTCCAACACGTTACACGTTCAATATTATTGATATCAATGATCACCCGTTAATAAAATATATTGGAGTATCTTAAATATAGCATTATATAGTATTAAAGCATAACGTGATTTCAGTTCTTATCTATCAAAAATGGCATTAATACTCGCCAAGTACACGAGTCGTGTGGGACAAGCTTTAATCTTTATTATTGATATTATTGCTATATCTTACACTATTTTTGTTAAACGTTAACGTGATAACTGATAAACCTTATAACAAATCTCTTCTATACATTTTCGTTTAGTCTCCGGTCGCGATTTGTGGTGTAATAACAATGGACGCTATTTGTTTAACACGGAGAGAAAAACGTTGTAAAATATTGAACAAATTCAAATTTCGAGAGAATAGGGAATTAAAAAATGGAAATTTCAATTATCGGTGTACTAATAAATTTTGTAATGCTAGTATTATTGTAAATAATAATAACGAAATTGTGGATCAATCTAACGCGGACCATAAACATGAAGCATATTCAGATCAGGTTATTTCAAGAGAAATTGTAAGGAGCTCACTGAAAAAAAAGGCAGAAAATGATCTCCATACCCGTCCAAACAAATTAATACGACAAGAACTAAAAAATACCGATGTTACTGAGAACATGGAACATGGTGACTTGAAATTAATCCGTCGTTCAATATATTATGTACGAAAAAAGCATTTTCCCACGCTACCATCAAACTTTGACGAGTCGTTAAAACAACTTTTAGATATGAAACAAACGTTGTTGCATAAAGGTAATCAATTTTGTTTTTCAAGTGACGATAATTCTGTTATTTTATTTACTTGTAAGAATAATTTGGAAGTGCTTTGTGATAATGAACACGTATTTGGTGACGGAACTTTTACGTATGCACCAAAACATTTCATGCAATTGTATACAATTCATGTTTACACAAATTATTATTATTTACCTTTAGTATATTGTTTTTTGAAAAATAAACAAGTATCAACATATGTGTCCATGTGGAAAACCATAATGAACTTGTCAATGCAATTAATAGAAAAAAACTTAAGTGTAAAAATATTTCATGCAGATTTCGAAAAAGCTGCACATATTGCAGTTCTTCAGAGTTTTCCACAGTGTAAAATAATATGTTGTACATTCCATTTAGGACAAAGTTGGTTCAGGCGTTTGAAAAAAAATAAAATATTACTAAAAGAATACTCAAAAAATGATTCGGAAATCGGAAGGTGGCTTAAATATTTTTTTGGGTTACCTTATCTAAACTCTGATGAAGTTCCGGACGCATTTACGGAGCTAATTTCAATAGCTCCTAGTAATAAAAGTATGGATTTTCCGGACTATATTTTAAAAAATTATATTGATTTTGATGCTGATTTTGGGCCAGAATTATGGGCTAGTGCACCAGACGATAGCCCAAGAACAACAAACGGAGCTGAAATTTTTCATATGCACTTTAATAGCCAATTTTATACCCCCCACCCCCACATTCACCAAATCATACAAGTACTCATGGAAATTCAAGTCGACACCGATTTAAAAATAAACTCATTAAAAAAAAATAAGAAAAACACACGTAGGACAGAAATATTAAAAAAACAAAATTATTTGAAAAAAATATATTCAGATTACAAATCTAAAAAAATTGAACTTATAAACTATTTGATGCAAACGCGTACCAATAAATAATAAATATTATGTATTAACTGTAATTTATGTAGTTTTTAAATTTTAATGACTTTTGTAAAAATGAATAATGATTGTAGGTACCTCCTAATTTATTGTAATTTGTAAATTTTAATGAGTTTTGTAAAAATTAATAATGATTGTACCTAATTTATTGTAATTTGTAAATTTTAATGACTTTTGTAAAAATGAATAGCTAAAACAACATTTTTAAACCCGCCAGTCTATAACATCAGAATATGATGAGACAGAAAGTCCTAAGCCTTTTAAAGGGTGAAGGAAAATGTTGTTTGAGTATAATAATTGTCCACTATCAGTATTGACCAAATCGAAAATATGGTGGTACGGAGATTATGTACACCCTATACGTGGATAAAATTCTTAGAAAAAAGGTTTCTATTGTTCGTAAATTGTGCGCAAATGAGTTGTAAAAAAGGTAAATGTGCGCAAATGAGTTGTAACCGATTTGCCCACACGCGAGTCGCCGCCCGAAGACGACGACATAATTAGTAGTAGACCGCACTAACGATGTATACAATAACAATAACGGTCACTGCGATAAGAGTAACGGAGAGCACAACCGAACACAATAACAGCAGAAACTCGACGATATTTCTTTATATTAACTTATTATTAATATGTTGTTGTTAAGTAGGTAATACGAATTTATCCTAAAACATATTTTTTAGTGTTGAAGAAATACAAATAACACCACAGCGCTACTGATTTGACAACAACACGTAACTGACAATCAATACATTTTTCTGGAGCAACTAAAAACTAATTTATTTCTGTTTAAGATATTATTAGGTAATATTTTTAATTAATATAGTTTTACTTTCAGATGTTATACTATTATATGACAAATTTTATTAATATTTGTGGTTATTAATTTTTTTTATTGTAGTTACGGGTTATTACATTTCAAAAGTTATATACGTGGTATTGTTACTTGTAGATACGTGTTTAAAAAAATATTTATTTTTTAACTTACGTGGTATTGTAACTCTACAGAAAATTTTTTAGGTATTCAATTATACTATAATAAATTGTAATGTTTTCTTAATCACAATATTTTATTTAGTTTATATAGGTATAGAATAACATAAAAAAAATAACAAAATAAAAATGACAACTTATAAGATTTCAACAAAATAAAATAATAATAACTTTTTAAAATTACTAGTTTTTCAACTTCTTAAAATCATAACAAAACAAAATTACAATTAATAACTTTTTAAAATAATATAAAATATTTTTTCTTATTAAATATTTAAAAAAAAAACCAGTCTCACTGTTTTCATTAAAAATCACAAATTATAGTATACATACAAATAGTTAACAATAGGTAACAATATTATATTCCTTGGTGTTTTCTTTGTTTTAATGTGTCTGCATGTGGTAGACTGTCATAAAAAGCATGGGTGTCAACAGGCAAGACATGCTTAAGCTTCTGTAAGTCTGTCCATTTGGATAGAGTCAATGGAATTTGGTTTGCATACAGCTTAGGATAATGTTCTATAAGCTCAAAATGTTTGTTTCTTGGTAATGTTAATGGTAAATAACATTTATCCTTAAAATCAAGTTTATAGTAGATCATTTGAGTTACAGGATCATATTTAAGAGCCCTGATGTCCCTAACTTCAGGATCACCCTTTCCTTTTCCTGGTCTGATTGATTTATATGTTTGGTTTATTTTATAGTCATTGAAAAATGTATGATCAAGTAATGTTGCTTGGTATGGACAAGGAGTGGTTCTAGCTTCTTTAGTTATTCTTACATAATCTGAAGGAAGATGAATTTCCTTGTTTTTCAATTTGCGCTCTATAGCACTATGTACACTATCACAGGGCATTTGGGTGTGACCTTTAATTAGGAATTTTTGTTCAATAACTACATTATGTTGGACGGAAAAATTTAAAAGTGCGTTTGATAAAATAGAATTGCGATTTTGATAGCCACATCCATCAGAAAACAGAATAATATTTTTTTTTTTTTCTTGGTCAATATTAATACAATAGGTTTCAAGATGAGATAACAGAATACTTACAAAAACTGATGCATCTAACTCTCCCTCACATTCATTCCACCAATAGTTGTGACATTGATGTTCGTTGTTTACATTATATATTGTGAAGTTGTGAACTTTGAGCTTCATTGAGTAATATAATGCACTAGCATTCATGGCTGGACACAATTTAACTGCCTGAACATCCATAGTGAAAGTGTAATTTTCTTGATTATTTGCTTTTTCAGTATCACTTTTTAATTTTTCTCTGGCTAGATCTTTATTTAATATGTGTTCCTGATACTCATTTTCTGTTACTTGATTTGTTTTATATGAACAGCACAGATCACATTGATCTTTCCTGGGTTTAAAGATTGAAAAATTTTTTGATTTTATAAACTTATTAAAGCATGCCCTACTTATTGGTGTATATTTTACATGTTTTGCTTCTTGGACATACAAGCTGTATAATTGTTGCTTTGATTCAAATGGCCCTTCCAAGTAAAGCCGATTAGTTCTTTTTCTACAATAGTGGCTTTCCATTTTTGGAAGTTTATCAAACCACTTAATAAAATGATCATACCTTCTTACTGTAAATGCAATTTTATTAATTTGTTCATTACTTTCAGGATCTTTATTTTTGACATTTTTTTTATATACTTTAGGTGATAGGCCATTAGATTTTTTTACCCAGTTGTGAACCATCCATTCGTTTAAATCTAATGTTGCCAAAAACATTTTTTTACAAACACGAATTTTCTTTTCATTTATATCTCTTAAATGATACTTAAATGATGAAGATCGTCTACTTTCTACTTCATATTTTCCTGTAGTCTTTCTCTTGGTATCTTCTTGTGTTACTAAATTTATAATGTATGTCTTTTTTTCGTCCCAAGTTGTTGCCCAAAAGCAATTAAACAAATTCAATCTATCTTCCTCAGTTAGTTTATTGCATTCCTTTGATTTAATACAAGCAGTAGAATTACAGCGAGGCTTGATTTTTCTACAATCTCTATTAGTATCTTGAAATACATTTTTTCCCAATCTACGAAACCCAGTATAATTTTGGCCAAACATTCTATTCTCCATTGCAGTAGGACGTTTCTTTAAATTTTTCTTATTACTTGGATCATTTGTAATATCACTATTCATTTCAATATCATCTACATTCAAATCTGTGTAAGAAACTAACAATAAAAATAAATCATTATCTACACAATATACAATAGTCATTGTTATTTTAATTTTGTTTGTTAAAACATTACCTTCAGTTAGCTCAGCTGTTTGTAAAATATTAATTGTGTTACAATCACCATAGTTATTGCTAGTTGTACCAGTTTGTTCAATTTCAAACATTTCAATAGCATCAATGTCTATATCCAAACAAGAAACTAAAAATAAAAATATAATGCCCTCAATTAATTTCTATATAATGCTAAAATTTATAAATAATATCAGAGTATGTAATACAATAATGTTTTTACTTTTATCTGTATCATTTTGTAAAATGTCAAACGTTTCAAATCCTTCAATGTCTACATTAAAACAGGAAACTAAAAAAAGAAATTAT
>NW_019100757.1:0-4501 GCF_001856785.1 Myzus persicae
TAGAATCAAAAGTCAACAAATTCATTAGAAACACAGGCGCGGGTTGCAAAACCCGCTGTCCTGTAATGGTCATTAGACCGTTATTACAACATATAGAGAAATGACCAGTGGTAGTACGCTCACACTCAAAGTGACGGGCACTGCAATGCCTACAGATTGCATTCAAAGCGACAATGCAATGCTGTTCTGGAAGTTGCTGTTGAACGCCAGCCGGACGATCTACCATTGGTGGACGCACCCTAGGCTGTTCGACCGAAACACCAGGTGGAGGAATTGGTACAAACTGCAATTGAGATCACAGAATTGTAATAAATTTTATTTTTCATCAATACGAATGTTAGTGAGCGGGATTACAATTACGTAACCATATATCATCGGAACGTAGATACGGTTATTGTCGTATAAACAATACGACGATAACATCAACACTCCACGGTATCAGAATCCCGAGATCATCATGTACAAAACGCAAAGTAGTATCAGAAATGTCTAGGCTGTTTGATCCATTAGGACTGGTGAACCCTGTAATTGTGAAGGCAAAAATATTTGTCCAACAACTGTGGAAGCTAAAATTAGCATGGGATGAGTCACTGCCGATTGAACATCACACAGCTTGGGAAAATTATCGGAAGGAGCTTAAAGACATAACACAAATTAACATTCCTCGGAGAGTTACAGTCAGCGACAGCATTCAGAATGAGCTTCATATATTTTGTGACGCATCCCAAGTTGCCTACGGAGCGTGTGCATATTTGCGAAGTGTGACAAAGAAGCAGGCAGCGACTGTGCAATTGCTCATAGCAAAGTCTAGAGTTTGCCCGGTGAAGGCAACAACTATTCCACGTCTAGAGCTGTGTGCAGCATTATTGGCTGCTAAGTTGATGACTATCATATGTCAAGCATTGAAGGAAGTTATTTCGCTGGACAACGTAACATTTTGGTCAGACTCGTCAATAGTTATTAGTTGGATTCAAAGTGATGAGCCAGGAAATAGCTGGAACACATTCATTGCGAATCGCATTGAAGAAATAAGAAAATTAACCACTAACTATTCATGGAAACATGTAAAAGGATGTGACAACCCTGCAGATCACATATCACGAGGACTAAGTGTCAAGGAATTAATTAATTGTAGTCAGTGGTGGTCAGGGCCGCACTGGCTAGCATTACTAGAGTCGGAAGGCCAACCATAATCATCCGAGAAGAAGTAACTGAACTTACAGAACGACGCAAGGCGGTTACTGTCCTACAAGTTAGTGTGAACGAAACAATTGATTTTATAGATATCCTTGGGAGGTTTTCAAAGTTAGAACGACTGTACCGAAGCACTGCATATTTGTTCCGCGGAGTAACAGTTAAGAACAAGCGAGTAAGTGGAGAAATAACAGCCGAAGAAATCGAGAAGAGTTCAAAATTCTGGATAAATATAATTCAAAATTCATCGTTTAAGGCGGAAATCTCTGAGTTACGTGCCAGACAATCACTTTGCACGCACAATAGCAACTTAAATTCATTAAGTCCTTTTGTAGATACTCACGGAATACTCAGAGTGGGTGGCCGATTGCAAAACGCTAATGAGCCATATGACGTACGACATCCAATACTTCTACCGGCTGACTCACAGCTATCTCAGCTCATCGTGGAACGTGAGCATCGTAGGCTAATTCACGCGGGTCTACAACACCTCATTGCCAGCCTTAGAAGGCGTTACTGGATAATTGGGATACGACGTGTAGTTCAAAAGATCATTTTTAATTGTAATCCATGTTATCGCTGGAAGGTTCAAGGTAGTCAACAAATCATGGGGTCACTGCCAACTGAACGTGTCATTCCGTCATCAGCCTTTCACATATGTGGCGTGGATTATGCTGGCCCGTTCAACATGCGATACGGTCCTCCACGTTCCAAACAAGTGTTCAAGTCTTACATTGCAATTTTCGTCTGTTTTTCGACTAAAGCAATTCATATGGAATGGGTTGACGATCTTACTTCCGATGCGTTTTTAGCTACATTAAAGTGTTTCATAGCAAGAAGGGGTAGTCCATTAAAAATCTATTCAGACAACGGGCGGAACTTTGTAGGAGCTGCTGCACAGCTAAAAAAATTCCTGGCATCAACGGATTTAAAAAAACACCTAAGCTCTTATGCAGCTCATTCAGGGATAAGTTGGTCATTTATTCCACCTCATGCTCCACATATGGGTGGTTTATGGGAAGCGGGAGTGAAGTCAATGAAATTCCATTTGCGCAGGAGTTTGGGAGAAACAACACTCAGTCAAAGAGAAGCCACAACATTACTAGCGCAAATTGAAGCTGTCTTGAATTCACGGCCGTTGATAGCAGCTTCTACTGACCCCAATGACCTAGAAGCTTTAACCCCAGGACATTTTCTTATCGGAAGACCATTAACAGCCATTCCAGAGCCCTGTTATTCGTCAATCAAAACCTATAAAGTAAGATGGCATAAGATTCAGCAGATCGTACAACAGTTCTGGCAACGGTGGCGAACAGAATATTTGCAATCCTTACAAGTACGTAATAAATGGCAAAAGCCTAAACAAAATTTACAAATTGGAGACCTCGTACTTATCCGAGAGGATTTCGAAACTCCACTTGCTTGGCGAAGAGGAAGAGTTGTAGACGTTCATAAAGGAAGCGATGGATTCATTAGAGTAGCAACGATTAAAACTCATACTGGTGAAGTCAAACGGCCAGTGCATAAACTTTGTTTGCTGCCTAACCAAGAATCGAGATCATTAAACCCATCAAGGGCTTAATGGGGGCCGGTATGTTAGTGAGCGGGATTACAATTACGTAACCATATATCATCGGAACGTAGATACGGTTATTGTCGTATAAACAATACGACGATAACATCAACACTCCACGGTATCAGAATCCCGAGATGATAAAAAAAATACGACCGGCACGATACACAATCCAATTTCTATCATCAGTATCAATTATTATTCCACATTCCAAGTTTTTTTTGTTGTTATTCACGTAAATTTTTTATATTTTATATTGTGTATTTTTTTATATATAATACATGCTCAAGTTCGCAATGCGTCGAATGTTGAGCTCATTACTATAATTGTTTGTTTGCTATTAGTATAGCGCCATTTGTCATTGTTAATTAATATATTATACTGTACTGTGTATTCTGGTGGTGGCTCAAACAGAGTCATTTAAATATTTAATAAAAACGTACCGATCAGCGGTCTACAGTCAAAAACACAGCGTGTAAGTTTTTTGACTTCAATTATTTACCTACCTACTTGTATTCGTGCACAACCTTGTGTGTGCCAACTTATGGGACGTGATCATCGGGCATTCCGGCCACGACGCGTAAGTCCGCCAGCACCGGGTGGTGTGTGAGAGGCCGCCTAGGTCGACCAGAGCATCACGGATCCAGGTACAAGTGTCAACGTTGCCTGCCTTAGTAATTAAGTTAGTTCATAAGTTGTGCTGGTATTGTGTCAAACCAGCTTGTTCCGTCCTCTCGCCGTCCTGTGGCTTATAAACTGTTTCCCATTAATTCGTCCTGTGTGTGTTGGTATTCTTGAGTGTCGGTCGCGACTCATCTCAACCATCATTCCTGAGGATGGAAATGACGAGAGTGATGTTGCCTATCCCGAGCGCCTAACGTGTTGATGAAGTTGCCTAGCCACGTCCCTTCACTAGTCTTATACTAATATAAAACAAAATATATTAATATAACAATATTATAATAAAACGATTACTATATTATTAACAACCTCAATACAGTTTAGCGTAATCGCCCAGCGAGGCAACAACGAATATGAAGAGAAATTTACTGACCTCTTCATCGACGCCTTGGAGTAAAACGTCGATTTCAAGATCCGCCTCGCGGTCTGAGGCCACAACCTCAACTTGGTCTGAAACTTCTTCGAAGTCGTCCATCTGAACATCAATAATTTCGACGTTTTCGTCGTTCATTTGAACTCCAATCACCTCAAAATTACCGTCGTTCATCAGGACTTGATCCACCTGGATGACATCCATCTCGATATCGTCCATCTGTACCTCGATGATTTCTACGCCGCCGTGTACATCGGCGCCATCAATTTCTGCGTGAACTGGTGGTTCACGGTTAGGTACCGGTTGCTCTCGGATAACCTATACAATCATGGGCGCATTAGTTTTTGGTAGGGTCATAAATTAAAGAATTTTGTAATGGTGTTGTTTTGAATAAACAGCAATACAGCAATAATTTATTATTCCTATTTATTTCCGCAGCACAAAATTATTATAGTGTTCTATAGTTTTTTAGTATTTACCTGTAATTATAAATTATAAGAAGGATGTAATATTATATTCAAAAATAATGTATCAACCTTATATAAGTGATGTGTGGTGTTAACACAACAATTTGAACGTTACACCACACATTCTTTACGTTATTTGTTTGATTGAAACACACATTTTCAGTGAGATAACCCAGTGACTGTCTGCACTTTAAAATTCTATTGTACTGTGTT
>NW_019100757.1:5794-9879 GCF_001856785.1 Myzus persicae
CATCAGTTGCGATTCAGCGGTCATAGTGTAGTGTTCTCGTGAGTTATCGCGGTTTCACTATCGTGTGACATTAATATATCAATTAAAAATTTCTACTGTTAAATAATAAATCGTATATTATACTTACCACTTACGTATACGTAAACGTTTTAATATAAGTTGATTAATATTATTCGTTATAATTATGGCTGATTCTCCAGTTACTATAGACAAGGATTCCAATACTAAAATTAATCAACTCGTGGGATATGGTAAAGGACTTGAAAAGCCAACAAAATAAAATTTTCGCATCTTTAAGCTCGTATCGTGATGCTATTAAAGCACAAGAAAAAAAAATCGATCTACTGTCTACTCAGTTAACTGAAGTCCTTGATGATAATAAATCATTAAGGATAAAAGTTGAACAACTTGAAACTAAATTATTGGATATCGAACGTACTCAAAATACCGAACCATTGGGTGCTACGGCTCAAGAAAAAGTATATTCTGAACTTTTGGATCGTCAATCTCGAGCACTCAAAATACCGAACCATTGGGTGCTACGGCTCAAGAAAAAGTATATTCTGAACTTTTGGATCGTCAATCTCGAGCACGCAATGTAATTTTGTTTAATGTTCCCGAACCTTCCGTACCAGGTCAATCACAAGATACTTCAACTGCCAAAGATATACTTAACACCATCGGTGTACAAACTAATCCAGTGTCTATTCATCGATTAGGTAAACTCTCAAATAAACCTCGTCCACTACGTGTCACTCTTCCTAACTCATCTGATGTCTTCGAAGTCTTAAGAGTGAAGAGGCAACTACTAAATGTAAGCCATCTAAATACTATTCGAATTTCATCTGATCAAACCCTTCAACAACGTAAATATTTTGCATCTATTATGGCTGTATTGAAAAATCGGAAAGATTCAGGTGAAAGCGATTTGTTTATTAAATATATAAACGGCTTGCCGACTATCTTAAAAAACGACAGAGCAAACGCAAAATTTTAAATAATTTTTCTATTTACTACCAGAACGTACGTGGAATTAATACCAAACTAGATATATTTACCCGTAATCTTGCACTCTCTAATTATGATATTATTACCTTATCTGAAACCTGGCTATCAAACAACGTAAATAACGCAGAGCTTGGACTCTGCACCAATTACCAAATATTCCGTTGCGACAGATGTAACATACGCGCCGTCGACGTAAGAGGTGGAGGTGTGCTTATAGCAGTCAATAACAAGTTCCCCAGCCGTCTACTATCTCTACGTGAAAATTCAATTGAACAACTGTATATAGAAATAAGTATTAATAATTTTTCATTAATAGTTGGCACAGTGTATTTACCGCCACGTTCTGACTCTATTATGTACATTGTACAATGATCATTTCAAACTTATAGATAATCTCATGTGCAAAAACCCTAATTCTAAATTTTTAATATTGGGTGATTATAATCTCCCGAATATTAAATGGACTTCTGTAAATAATAGTATTACTCCCAATTTGTCTAATGTTAATAATTTCGACTCAAATATTTTAACTAATCTATCATATACTAATTTAAATCAACATAATATAGTTTATAATCTCTCTGGTTCAATGCTGGATCTAGTTTTTTCGAATATCAATAATGTAAGCGTGTCCTCTGTAATTAATCCTCTTGTACCCTTAGATCGTATGTATCATCCGGCATTATTAATTAAAACAGCTGTCTTAGTATCCCAACCTTTAAGCTATAAAGAACAAATTTATGACTTTGTTCACTGTGATTATGATAATATTAGATCGCGTATTGCCTCTGTAGATTGGAATGGAATATTCAATGACTTAAATATTAATGATGCAGTTCATATTTTTTACGAACATATTTTTAGAATTATAAATTCATCATGTCCAAAGAAATATTTGTTTACGCCAAGATATCCTATATGGTTCAGTAAAAAGTTAAAACAGTTGACATTAAAGAAAAAAATTGCACATATAGTATACAAGCGATCTCCAAACCAATTTCATTACAACCAATTCTCGAATTTACGTGCTCAATGTATGTCACAAAATAAATGTGACTATAATAACTAAATTTCCAATGCCCAAAATGATATAAGAACTAATCCTAAATTATTTTGGAAATTTATTAATAATAAACGATCACATGCCTATCTTCCAGAATCTATGACTTACAATAATACTTATCACTGTGGTGGCACTGAAATCTCCAACCTCTTCGCAAAATTTTTCTCTAGTGTATTTAATAAACCAACCATTCACAACCCAATTCCTAGTATTGAAAATATTAATTTGATATCTGTCAACTTTAATAAATGTATATTAACTATAAATGACATATACGATGAAATCAACCTCATAAGCACTAAATCCTGTCCTGGTCCAGATGCAATACCTAGCACATTTTTTACTGAATGCAAACTCGTTCTATCCATTCCGCTACTTCATTTATTCAACCTATCTCTCTCATCTGGCGTTTTCCCAGACAAATGGAAAGTAAGTAGTATATCTCCAATTCCGAAAGGAGGGGATAATACGCAAATAACAAATTATCGTCCCATTTCTGTAACTTCAGTTATTCCAAAAATGTTTGAAAGTATTATATCTAAAAAACTTATTACAATATTTAAAAATATAATTATTGACGAACAGCACGGTTTTATGTCAGGTAGGTCAACTAGTACCAATCTTCTTGTATTACAACATTATTTATTAGATGCGTTTAAGGCAGGACTTCAAGTGGATGTTATATACACGGATTTTTCAAAAGCATTTGATAAAATTGACCATGATATCTTATCCGCTAAACTATACAACTTAGGTTTACGAAATCCATTTTATTCATGGTTAGTGTCTTTTTTAACAGGTAGGAAACAATATGTCAAAATTAAAAATTTTAACTCAAGTATGTATGATGTAAGTTCAGGTGTCCCTCAAGGGTCTCATATTGCTCCATTACTATTTAACATTTTCATTAATGACATTAAACTTAACAACTCCCATATGTTGCTGTTTGCTGATGACCTCAAATTATTTCGTGTTATTAAGTCACCGAACGATGCTGTGTTACTTCAAAATGATATAAACGTCCTCTCGGATTGGTGCAGCAAAAACAACTTATTTCTAAACGTTTCTAAGTGCAAAGTATTAACTTTTTCTAAAAAACGAGAAAAATATCTTTATGATTACCTCTTATATGAATCTGAACTCACTCGCGTCTATAAGAATAGGGATCTAGGCATAATCTTTGATGAATCTTTAACATTTAATGAACACTACTTGTCTACTTGTACATTCAAAATAAAGCTTCATCTATGCTAGGATTTATAAATCGAAGCTGTAAAAGTTTTAACAATCCATATGCATTAAAAACTTTATATTACTCGTATGTACGATCAATTTTGGACTATGAATCAATGGTTTGGTCCCATAGTAAAATAGGACCGATACGCGCAATAGAGTCAATACAAAATCGATTTCTGAGATTTCTGTCCTTTAAGTGCGACATTCAGCGTCAACCTCATTCTTCCTACTTACCACTATTAAAAGTTTTAAATATGGAATCGCTGGAGATAAGAAGGAAAAGACTAGACTTGTGTTTAATTTTTAAATTACTCAATGGACAAGTTTACTGTCCAAATTTAATTTCAAACTTAAGCTTTCTGGTTCCTAGTCGAAGTACTAGACAATTAAATACGTTCTATGTTCCATTACAATCTACTAACTATGGCAAAAACGCACCTATGAATCGATGTATGGAATTAGTTAATACATATAATGTTGATTTATTCTTGTGCACAACTATTGAATTGTTTAAAACATATTTAAATAATTTATTAATATAATATGTATCTGTCGAATCTAGTACCTAATGAAGATGTGTATTATCCTATCATTATATATGTTTATACCATAATTAGTCAACTACCTTATTACTATTATTATTTTTGTGTTTTACTACCTATTAATTAGTATAATTCGTCTGTAGTCTATAAGAAATTATTTTATAACTGTAAACTACATCGACCATTCCTTTGTATATTTTTTTATTGGGCATCCGCCCGTCTATAATAATAATAAA
>NW_019100757.1:10019-29802 GCF_001856785.1 Myzus persicae
ATAATAAAAGTACGGATATTGTTATCAAAATAACGATGTTACGGGTCATCGGTGGATGTGATACCGCGATTGGTATTATGTGTATTGGAGGAAATACGTTTGTGTATAATATTAGTTTAAATTTACAACATAATGAAAATGTTAATTTCTAATTATCGTTTACTGTTGTGCAGTTATAATGTTTTACGTAAAATGTAGAAGCCGTTATCACAATGTTTTCGTCGTTTTTGTAACCACAGAAGACTATGTCTTTAATACATGTGCCGTTATCGTTCGAAAAGGTTCGATGTCCGCAAAGGTATACCTTATAATAAGGACAGGATCATGGACTTGCGTGAATTTGCGATGAGTCATACCCTGTCTCAGCAGTCATATTGCTGAACGATATAGTCAGTGTTGGGATTATCTAGATAATTTATCTAGATAAATAATAAAATTATCTTTATCTTATCTAGATAAATATAAATAAACTGTTGACAATTATCCACAGATATAGATAATAACTAGATAGCTAACTTGTAATTATTATTGAAGTCTGCCACCATTTACAGGTTGGGCCAAAACGATAGTGAAATATCGATAGTAACTATCGATAGTAGCTATCGATATTAACTATCGATACTGTGTTCAATGCATCATCATTGCTTGTTATGGCAATTGGCAATGTCTTCGTGGTTATATCCATTTAATTACGAATATTGCATAATTTTCTATTTGTAATATTATTATAATATAATAATATAGTATTATTATAATATAATAATATAATATTTGTTCGAGCGCCGCAGCCGATGCATAGCCAATGCGCCTATGAACCGGTCGTGCCGTCCCCCCGCCCGTCTAGCATGCTGTCACCGGTAAGCGTTAACGCACGTCCGCCGTAGACTCCGTGAAACGTTGACCTAGTTAGTTACCCAACGACCTTTGTCAAATGTTTAGTCAAGAGGCTCCTACGGTTTTAGTGGTCGGCCTCATTGACTACATCAACGAAATTCAACAGTTTAAAGGAAACCAGGACCAATGTGATGTTAGGATTGTCAGACTATGACCTCATCAACTATACTCTGAGATATATAACGTGCACGTATGGCAAGGCACATACAATAATTTATTGATGAAATATAAAAGAAATAATAATAATATAAGCAATCGCTAGTGATTCGGTACCGGCGCCTCAGTACCAATCAATAGGAATACAAGGTATAAATAATAACATAATAATAATCAACAACGAATTATGATAAATAATAATACAACACAAGAAATTATGATAATAATTACGCGCGTCTCCTGCGACCGCTGGCGATCACTTGGAGGTTGCCAATTCTGAATTGATAACAGGTACGGCGACAATATGACCACTGACGGTTGAGTCCACACGGAGCACTCGTCACTGGGTGCGGCGGCTAAGATGACGTATAACAGAGACTACAGATGTGGGTTCGGTTTAATCAGAACCGAACGCACGCGTATTACCGGCGATTCACAGCTGCTTGCCAAACAGCGGCCGTATAACAATATCAGCACAGGTCGCACGAACAGCACGTGAATATAATCTATGTCGGACGACCGGGCACCGTATCAAAGACAATAATACGATTAACGAAGCGGCGAGACACAACCTATGGAGGTTACGGCAACGGATATTTTATAATACTATTATTACGGCGCTAATATAGCGGCACGCGTCGCGTGAACGGCAAATAAAGTCGCGATCACAAAAGCACAGGTAACGCTTAACCGTAAGCCGGCCAGCGCAACGACACAACGACGGACCGTACGTTGACAAAGGTCGTTGGGTAACAAACTAGGTCAACGTTTCACGGAGTCTACGGCGGACGTGCGTTAACACTTATCGGTGACAGCATGCTAGACGGGCGGGGGGACGGCACGACCGGTTCATAGGCGCATTGGCTATGCATCGGCTGCGGCGCTCGAACATCCTCCCCCAATGAAAAGCCCTGGTTTTCATGAGACGTGGCGGGCGCTGGAACATTGAAGATTGAGAACGAGCAACGGTCGCGGAGCCTGACATTGGTACGGAAAAAAAATAATAAGATAATAATACAATAGCTCAAAATATTGAGATTATCAATACAAGTGATGAAATCATAAATAACACATGAGTAATAACATGAATAAAATTCAAAATTTAACAATTAACCTGGTTTGTCAGGGTGTGCCCTGAGTAGAATTGATGTGGTCAACCTGACAATCCAGAATGGTTGGTGAGCAGCAGGCAGACACTAATGAATAGAATAACTCAATTACCCTGACACAGCAAGCACAAATAAACAACATGGGACACTAAATTACTCACATTCAAAAAAGGCAACTACTCTGTGGGCAGCAGCACCAATTTTACAACTGGTCTGGTAAGCTCACCCTGGGCCGTCAACACTCTAGCTACACGCACAACGCCATCAGCTCCAGGCATGACACTCAAGACCCGACCTAGACGCCACGCTGTAGGAGGACTCTGGTTGTCTTTAATCACGACCATGTCTCCGTCTTTGAGGTTAGGAACATTGTTTGTCCATTTTGTTCGTGCCTGTAATGAACACAGGTATTCACTGGACCATCGACGCCAAAACGACTGATGAAACTGATGAAGTAACTTCCAACGATTGACAATTTTCCGACTGTCCTCGGGTATATGACGTTCAGGAACAGCGAGCAGAGGTTGTCCAATTAAAAAGTGCCCCGGAGACAAGTAGTCGAGATCAAGAGGCGACGATGACATCGGAGTGAGTGGCCGCGAGTTTAAGATCGCTTCGATGCGGCATAAAATGGTAGATAATTCCTCGAGTGACGGGTTATGACTACCCATGACACGGGTTAGCAAAGTCTTGAACGAGCGTACTGCAGCTTCCCACAATCCACCGAAGTGCGGAGCACTTGGTGGGTTGAAAATCCACGTACACGAAGAGTGGGAAGACAGTCTGTGATGATTTTCAGGATGGTTCACTAATTGACGCAATTGTTTTGACGCTCCAACAAAATTGGTCCCGCAATCTGAGAATATTTCGTGCGGAAGACCACGTCGCGCAACGAAACGATCGAGTGCGGCCAAGAACGCATCAGTAGTCAAGTCCAATACTATTTCTAAATGCACCGACTTCACGGCCATGCATACGAATACAGCGACATACACTTTATATTGTCTTGCCTTCCGCAAGCGGCATTCGCGCATTGGCAAGGGACCAGCGTAGTCAATCCCAACACGGGAGAACGGTCGGCAAGCTTGAACACGTACCGCGGGCAAATCAGCCATGACAGGAGTTTGAGTTTGAGCAATTGCTCTGACACATATGGTACATGAACCAATGACTTTCCTGATCACGCACCGCACAGACGCAATCCAAAATTGACGAGCGATTAAAGCTGTTATAACTCTAGGTCCCGAATGGCACGTCACAAGGTGCCAATGCCGGACAATAAGTAATGAAAGATAAGATGTCTTCGACAGTAATATTGGCTGCTTTTGAGCTTCTGTTAAATCAGCATGTGCCAAACGACCACCGACACGAATCAAGCCACAAGGATCAATGAATGGGCGGAGCACTGCAAACGTTCGAGGTGGCGCGTGATCATGCTGCAAATTGTGTAGCAATTTCCCCAGTGTCTGTAATTGAGACGCTTTGACAAGAACTGTTAGGGAATCAGTCAATTCCGATTGACATAGACAGGCATTGGAATAAGTCTTACCTTGACATAATCCGATAAAACGACGCATCCATGTGACGACTCTGAGCATGTTGGTGTATGAAGAAAAACGTGAGAACCATTCGCCATCGGTGTCGAGTTGCACAGCTAAGGAAACGCCTTTTGTTTCAGGCAGTTCTTCTAAGGACATTATACAAGGCGAAAGGTCCCAGGTATCTTCAGAATGACGTAAGAATTTAGGCCCATACCAATACAGGGGGAACTGCATAAGGGCTGAGGGCTGCATTCCGCGCGAAGCACAATCAGCCGGGTTATCGTCAGTTCGTACATATCCCCATTTGCACGATGGTAACAGTTGATGCACCTGGTGCACTCGATTAGAGACAAATATTTTGAACAAAGAGTGTGGATTGATCAACCAAGACAAAACTATTTGTGAGTCAGACCAGGCAACAACATTAGTGATAACGAGTTGATGTTCAAGTGTCGCTTTGACGCGAGCCATCCATCGCGCCAATAGAACAGAAGCAGACAATTCAAGTCGAGGTACAGTGATCTTCTTCATGGGCGCCATTTTTGTCTTGGACCCTAGAAGGGAAATGGAGACCGATCCATCTGGCTGAATCAAACGAAGATAGACGATTGCTGCGTAGCCTTGCTCTGAAGCATCACAAAAGCCGCAGAGCTGGACATGGGAACCATTTTTTGTAGCCAGAAAACGCGGAATCTTGACTTTAGTCAATGTATGGAGATCTTGGACAAAGATTTTCCAATCCTCAGTCAAGTCGGACGGAAGAGGCGCATCCCAAGCTAATCCTGCCTTCCAGATTTTCTGCAATATATGCTTGGCATAGAAAACTACTGGAGCAATAAGGCCAATTGGATCAAATATTCTGGCAATGGTTGACAGAACGGCGCGTTTGGTCAGGACATCACACGAAGAAGAGACTTCAAAACCAAATGTATCTTCGGAAGAGTCCCAATTTAAACCGAGAACCTTGACCAATCCTGCCTCAGGGTCGTCGATCTGTAAAATCGTTTGGACACGATCATCTTGTGGAATAGTAGCCAGAATCTGAGGGTCATTACTAGACCATTTTTTCAGCTCAAAACCAGCGGTACTCAGAACAGATTTCAAGTCAGATTTCAATGTCAACAGTTGACTTGTGCTGTCGGCGCCAACACAAATATCGTCAAGGTAAGTTTGGTAGGTTAAGGCCTGTTTGACACCAGGAAACTCTGCACAACAATTGTCGGCAAGGTCCTTCAGAACTCGCAACGCTAGGTAAGGAGCACAGTTCACTCCGTAAGTAACCGTGTTCAGTTGGTACTCCTTAAGTTCGTCCAACGGTGACGCACGCCATAAGATGTGTTGGTATGTCCGATATTGTGGAAGTACCAGTATTTGTCGATACATTTTACACACATCTGCTGTGAAGGTGAATTGATGTATACGAAATCGAAGCATGATATCAACAATATCCTGCTGAAGCTTTGGACCAGTTAAAAGACACTGATTCAAGGAACGGTTGGATGAAGTAGTGGCCGAAGCATCAAATACCACTCGAATTTTGCTAGTTGCAACATCACCTTTAAAGACAGGATGGTGAGGTATGAAGTAATCACCAGGACTAGAAGCGATAGACATATGCCCTAGTGATTCATAATCACTCATAAAAGCTGTGTATGCTTGATTCAAAGCTGGATTAGCTTGAAGTTTCCGCTCTAGGTTTTGGAATCGACGCAAAGCCATTTGTCGAGATCCTAGAAAACGTTCTTCCTTGCCGGATTCTATGAAGGGCAATGGAACCACGAATCGACCACTATCATCGCGCACACGTTCGGTTAAGTAGATAGTTTCACACTTGCCTTCATCAGTGAACATCACTGGAGCAGGGTCAGGTTCTTCGACACGCCAGAAACGTTCAACTAGATTCTCGAGTGATACCGTGAGTGAAACAACATTTGAACAGATTCGATCGGGCTCGTGATCAGGGACAGGGCCGATCAGAATCCACCCGAATAAAGAGCCGAATGCAGTGGGCAACGACTTGTCTATGACCACGCGTTTTCCGTCTAATATCTGGGAAAACACGTCGGCTCCCAACAACAATTCAACAGGTGCCGGAAGATCAAAGCTAGGATCAGCTAGAGCCAAATGCGAAAATTGGTGTTTACAGTGCTTGGGCAGATGACGAGACGGCATGTGAGTAGTTATCGTGGGCAGGACCCAAGCTGTTACCTGGATTTTTGTATTATCATCATACCGCGGTGCGATGGTACATTTTACCACACCGTTCAATTTAGGGACTTGAACACCGGAAAGACCCGTTATAGGTGCTGTCCATTTGGACCGTTTTAATCCCAGGCGATCCGCGCACGCCAAGGTCATGACACTGACCTGTGAAGCCGAATCGATCAATGCGCGGACTGGTTGAGCACGACCGCAGTAATCACGGACATGTATGAGAGCGGTCCCAAGTAAAACAGTTGGCCGATCAAGTGACCCAATGTGGACGGCTGGAGGATGATCGGTGGAAGATGACGGCTTTCGTGACGCGTCAAAATCGCGATGAAGAAGAACATGATGATAACCCTTACACTTGGAACATGTCTTCGCTAAACAGCGAGTCGACCAATGAGTAGAATTCAAGCATCGGAAACAGATTTTACGGTCCTTCGCCGCTTGAAAATAATGACCTGCTCAAAAATAATTCATGGTCAAAAAATGTCAATCGGAAATTTCCTAAGCCACTTAAAAGTAATTATTAATACCTTGATTGATACACATAAATATAATATAGAAAGCTTTAATAATTTTAAATAAAATGTATTATTTAAATCCTATGGTTCACCTATATTAATGTATACTTTATATATTATTTATTTATAGCATAAACATCAGGTATTATTACATCAAGTACAAGAGGCTCGAAGCAATGCGAAACGATCAAATAAAACAAATGTACTTAGTCGACCAACCAAAAAACTTACAAAACAACAGGTATCTATAAATTATTCATTTCTAATTTAAGTTAAGGATTTAAAAGTTATTAAAAGTTATTGAACTCATCAAATCATAGGTATTTAAGAGACATAAAAATTGTATTTGAAACAATAAACTTGTAAGAAACAGAATTAAACTATTTCAATAGGTACTTTGAATTGTACTCAATTATTAATTGGGTACAATCCTGTAAGTTAACAAATACAAAATTAAAAGTTAATATATTATTTGATAAATATTCTTTGGAGTAAGTTATTATTTTACAATGAATACAAGACCTTAAGCATTTATTTACTTTATATATCACTATTTTATGATATAGGTACCTACCTAATTATAATTAATATTAGCATTTTATTTATTTATTTTGCATTTTACCTACAAATGAAATAAAAATATTATAGTTATAAGTAGGTACTTTATGCAAAAGCATAAAGTATTTGAATATCTGTATTCAAAAACTTTTTTTTTCTTTATTGTATTAGCGTAGTGTTTAAATACTTTTATAATTTATACTAGTTATAACTATTATAATGGTTTATTCATAGATTACATAACATTACATTCATAACTACATTATTTCATACTTGAATGATAATTATTATATTGTTGATAAAAAATAGGTATTTAAAAATCTAAAAAATAAATCTTTTGATTTGGAAATAAATAGATGGATTTTTAGGTAGGTAATTATTAGGGCTAGGATTTTGTAGCATTTGCATTTTCTTTCATAGTATTCCAGGACATAGCTAATCAAAAACCAAATTCGATTCATACATCATAATTCACAGAGTTCAAATATACAGTTAAAATAAAACTGTCAGTTTTGTTTATGCTTTTTTTGCTTTTTCTTATGAGATTTGTAAATAAATACTTTTTTAGTACCTTTGTGTCATTTTAAAGCTTTTTATTTAGTTTTTGTTAATTATATACATATTCATTATTTTTAGAACATTTAAGTACAATGTATATATTTATCTAAATTATTATTTATAAATTTATATTTTATTTTTAAAATTATACTATCTTATTGTCTAGTTGAATATTTATTTAATCAACAAGTACCTAAAATCAATAAAACAGTTTTTAATTTTTTTTTTTTTTCAATTGTATTTAGTTGTTTTAACAATTAAATTTTTTTTTGAACACATAAAAATGTGTTAAATAAATAATTGTTTGACATTAAAAATGATTTTCAGCTAAATTTTTACATCTTCATGTCTTTTTAGTTTTTAGTTGCATTTTCCTGATTAAAATGCATTTTTTGTAACATTATTGGTAATTTTTTAATGGTAAGTTTTTAGAGCATCATTTTCCTAGCCCTAGTAATCATAATGTAGTATGATTAGTATGAAACATAAATATTCTAATACCTATGCCTTTAAATCATTTATGCTATGTTATTTAAATGCATTAATATTTGTTTCAGATAAATAAAGTAGTGTTTGATTATATCATTGATGAAATGAAACCTCTGGTTACATGCGAAAAACCTTCTTTTCAAAAGTTAATCATGGAATTGTCTGGAATTACTGATACTGCTTTATTACCAAATAGAAAACAATTAGCTAGTGATTTGAAAGAAAGATATACAAGATACAAAACTACACTTTCAGAACTAGTAAAAAAACAGTCATACATTTGTATCACCGCCGATATCTGGACTGCCAACAATAAAAGCTTCATGGGTATGACATGTCATTTTATTGATAATGAATCTTACACAAATCGTCATTCCTATGTTCTTGGATACAGGAGAATGAAAGGTACACATGATTTCTTAAATATTGCTAAAGTTATTACAGAAATAATGGAAACATACAATTTAAATAATTCCAAAATCACATATATTGTAACAGATAATGCTACCAACTTTGGAAAATGTTTTCGTACTTTTTCAAATAATGTATTAGAACATTCAAATGAATATGATGTTGGAAATTTTACTATTGATGATTCAGACACCGAGTGTGCAATCGATTATAATCACGACTCTGATAGTGATAATGAAAACAACTGTCCTGATATTGAAAGAATTAATGTTGGTTCAGTGTTAACCAATTATTACAATACTAATGAACATAGAAACTATAATAATTATTGTCTACCAAAACACATGACTTGTGTAGCACATTCTCTAAATTTGATCGCTACCACAGATATTTCTAAAATTTCTGATGACAATTATAATCGTTTATCTAAAACTACTTTTAACAAACTACAAGCTTTTTGGAATCTAGTTAGTAGAAGTTCAGTAGCCTCTGATAAAGTCTATGAACATTGTTACTGTAAGTTTCCAATTCCAATTATTACTAGATGGAACTCTAAATATGATGCTACTCAAAAAATGTTAATACACAAAAATAAATTGAATATTTTATTTGATGTTTTAAAGTTAAATAAGCTCAAACCTAGTGAGTGGTTATTTATGGAGGAATACTGTCTTTTGATGAAACCATTATCAAATTCATTGGACAAGTTAAGGAGAGAAAAATAGTTATTTAGGCTATGTTGCTCCTACATTAATAGTTTTGAGAAAATTGTTAATTCAATCAAGTAATGTAAAATACTGCAAACCATTAGCTTCAGCATTAATAAGTTCTCTAGAAAAAAGATTTAACTACATTTATGATTTAAGTAATGCAAAAAGCAAAGATTTTATTCTTGCCTCAATAAGTCATCCGAAGTTTAAAATGTCCTGGGTTCCAGTAAGATATATAAGTTTATGTAAGGAATTATTTTTGAATGAATGTAATAAATTTAAAGATGAAAGCTCTGTATCTGAATCTGCATCTGATAATGCAGACAGTGATTCTAGTGATGAATTCTACAGCAATTTATCTGGAAATTTAACTACATCATTTCATCCGTCCGCGCAAGATAGTGATTCAGCTGAAATTGATACAAGTGTTTCAAATACAGCTGGTGTTGAAGCATTGACATATCTTAACTCAAAGAAAAAAGAAGTAATGTCACTTAATTATGTTCCTATTGTCAAGCAAATATTTTTTAAGTATAACACGACCTTGCCGTCATCAGCTCCGGTTGAAAGATTGTTTAGCAAAGCCATACAGGTGTTAACTCCCAGACGAAATCGTCTTAGTGATGATGTGTTTGAAATGCTTTTATGTTGTAAGTCTACTGAATGATTTTTTTCTTCAAATATATAAAGAAAACTTATTAAATTATATTAAATTAATAAATAAATTGTAGTAAGAGTAAGCTATTTTAAAAATGTTTTTAATATATTGTATATTGTATAATATCAATATGTTTCAGGTACCTATTTTTATATAATATTGTGTTGCTTAAAATTAAAAGATTTTTTCACATGCAATTATATTTAAAAGTTTATTAATTATAAGTTTTTAATATGTATAATATGTTTCAGGTACGACAGGTACCTATTTTTATATAATATTGTGTTGATTAAAATTTAAAATTAAAAGATTTTTTCACATGATTTGAAAGTTTATTAATTATAACATAATAATGTTCTTTTAAATGAAAGTTTTACTATTGTTTCTACCTTAAAAATAAGACTTGATTTGTAGTAGATAGTAGCACAGAATAGATAAATAGTAAGTTACTAACTGTGATTTATTATTCTACCCTTATATACAATAATTAAAATTAATACCTATTTTATATTTATTATTCATCCAGATCTCTCTGCTCTATTAAAAGGACACTGAATTCTATGGTTGTGTTGGTTATGAAAATAGAACAGTTAAATATCCATTGCGAAAAAATATAAATTTTCATATTATACAATTTATCTTAATTTTATCTAGATAAAATGGTTGTTTAATTATCTTTATCTAGATAAAAATTAAATTTATTTATCTCTATCTTTATCTAGATAAAATATTTATTCTTTATCTTTATCTTTATCTAGCCTAACCTAACCTAAGATTGAAGGTATAGCTGCACCGCTGCAGTTGTAGTCGTCGTCTGCAGGCACCCCTATGTTTTCATAGGTAATTCCACTGAGTATACAAAATATTATACGTATTATATTATATTATATTATGTTTGTAAATAGATTAATAAATTCTTCTAGAACAGTATACGCAGAAATACCTACGCTATAATAAAAATTGTAAAACAACAACAGTATTATTATATAACTATAATAATATTATAAGCTGCGTGTTTTTCTGCCGCCACAGACGATCAGAAATAACCATGTGCCTACATTAAATTAACACAATCGCCGCGACGCAAACAATAAATTATGGGATACTGAGTATATATTATAGTACTATACATATAATAATATATAGTACACTTATAAATTAGGTATAAATAAATGTTATAAACTTATTAATACTTATAACATAATTGTCTGGGTTTCCCTAAAAGCCATCGACTGAAAAATGTGTCCCTTCCCAACCCACCACTAATCATACTGGTCAGTGGTCTCTGTCGATTGTCAGTCAACAATTGTGATCATATTGTGATTGGCATTTGGATAATACCGTCTAGTTGCGATCAATTAAGTTATTACATATTCGTAGGCATTTAGACATCCGTGCTACTCTATCGTCTCTCGTGGTCTTTGCTCTTCTTAACATTAGGCATACACTGTTTGTACTTTGTGTCTTTGTTACTTATTAAAATGGGAAGAAAATCGACTAATCCTGTAAGTAAGTTATACTTTACATATGATATTCAAAAGGACGAATCGACGTGCACTATTGAAAAGTGCCGGCGACCTATATTAAAAGGCCGTCATAGCAACAATCTTGAAAATCACATCAGATGTAACCACGACAAAGAATATAATATCTTACAGAAAATGAAAAATGAAATTATTCTCAAAGAAAAACGTCCACTTGATGATGCTAATGTAGCACTTCCGTCATTAAAGGTAATTAATTATATAATATATTACTATATAACTATCAAACTATATTATACTAAATATTTTAATATTTTAATGGAACTTATTGAGGATTGTATGCAGTGGTGTGTTGAACTCATTTTTGGTGAGGAGAAAAAAGTTTAAATTAAAAATTTACAAAATATACGTACATTTGTAACAATTTTTATAGTCGGATATACCTAGTCACATAAGTGGCTAGGTGACTAGGTATTTTGTGGCAGGGGGACCACCACCAACCAACAATTTTGAAGGAGCAATTGCTCCAAAATAATACCTTCGACACGCCACTGATTGTATGTGTTATAACTTATAGCCTATAGGTACCTACATTAACTTGAAAATATTGATCATACTATCATAGCTTTACTTTTAATATATTTATAATGCTAATTATTACTTGAATGTTTTAAATAATACACCTATCTAATCAGGCCCAGATTTCAGCACAGGCCCCCCAAATTCTTAGACCCTCTTCCCATATTGTACTTAAGTAAAAAAAAAATCATGATGTGACAAAACAATTTTCATTTGACGACATAATTACAGAAATTGCAAAAAAGACTAGAAAAAAGTGTGTATTGTTATAAGAGTAGTATTGTAATATATGAGTTTTATTTTGTCATATAAGGATTAAACTTTTAATTATCATTTTTATATATTATGTATTATTATTTTTTATTTTTACTAAAATTATTGGTAAAAAGGGCCACCCTAGTTAAAACTGCACAGGGCCCATATATCTTTAAATCAGGTCCTGTATCTAATTAATTATAATACTTTTTTAGAAACGTGGTCCGATGGATGATATTGTGACAAAAAGAAGTATTAATGTTAAGATAGACAAGAGTACATTATTAAAAGCTTGTACAGAACTTGTTACCGTAAATGGTCGTCCGTTTACAATATTTGATGATTCTGGGTTTAAGAAAATATTAAATCCTCTAACTCAAGCTATTGGTGAAGGTAATTAAATAATTTTGATCAAGTTGTAATATATTATAAAATTAATCCTATATATGCTTATTTTTTGTTAACTATTTTAGGTTTTACTATAAATCCGCACAATATCAAATCCCATATTTTATCTACTTCAGCTATAATAATTGCTAAAATTAAATTTGATATAACAAACCAATTTATCAGTTTAAAAATAGACTGTGTTAAGCGACATAGTCGTTCAATTATGGGCGTTAATGTCCAGTATATTAAAGATACTCAATTATGTTTATATACGATAGCCATGGTAGAGGTTAATGAACAACATACGGCAGAAAATTTAAAAAAATTGGTAAATGTAATAATTAAAAGGCTTTAAGTATTTTATATCTTGTAATGTTTTAATTATTATTTTAGCTTTTTGAAATACTGGAAACATATGATATTAAAAAAGAACAAATATATACAATTACTTGTGATAACGCAGCAAATATGGTGAAGTTAGCAAGAATAGTGAATGAAACATCAGAAATATGTGTAACGACTGAGATAAATGAACAAGAATGTGATAATGGTAGCTTTGATGATGATCAGTCTGACGTTTACATTAATGAAGGAGGGCCACTTTCATGTGCCGATATTGAAAATGAACTTGAAAATGATGAACAATCAACCAATGGTATGTAATATAAATGATTTAATATAGATAGTTAATTTTATTAGAAATATTAATCTTCATAGTTAAATTATTATTTTATTTTTACACAGATGATATTAGTATAAATATTGAACGTTTAGAAACCAATGTTTGTTATTCCCTCAGCCCAATTACATCTTGTGTGCGGTGTTCAGTACACACATTGCAGCTGTGTATACTTCAAGGGTTTAAAGCTGCACCAATTATGAATACTGTATCACGGGCTAGACATGTAAGTAATAATATTGAATAGTTGATAATTAAATATTAATACTTACTTACAAAGTTACAAACATTCCTTGGTAATATTTAATATTTATATAATTCATTTTTTTTAAAACAGGTTGTAAAGAAACTTAGAATTCCTAAGTATTCCTGTTGGCTGGCAAGGGAAGATTTTAAATTAGCCATTCTGGATAATGAAACTCGATGGAATTCTTTATATAATATGCTATTTAGACTATTAGAATTAAAACCATTTTGTAAAAAATATGATGAAACAAATTTGGAGTTAAAACTTCAAGATAGTGAGTGGGAGTGTATTCAAAGCATTGTAAGTTATTTAATCTAATTTTATAATATTTATTCCAATTCAATATATATGTGGAATATTGTTTTTAAATCATAAGTTGGGGTATTAAATGTTTCCATTGTTTTTATATAAATAAATAAATAATTTAATTATTACACTATTTAGGTTGAAGCTTTGAAACCTGTGAAGATTGCTACACTAGCTCTTCAGAAACAAGACTTGAATTTAGGAGATTTTTTTGGAATTTGGTGGAGAGCCTCTAATGGTCTGAAATCAAATGGTTCCATACTATCTAGATCAATTTTAAAGGCTATGGTGGAACGTCAGGCGATTTTGTTAAAGAATGATGTTTTTTTTAGCAGGTATGTTTATTGAATAAAAATAAGCTTCAGTGTTATATGATTGTTAAACCTACCAATAATTTAAAATAAATTACTCAAACTAATTATATTGTATGAACAGTATCTAGATAAAGACTATCTAATATTATTGATGTGTATTAAAATTTATTTGTAGGCAGGTAAAAAATAAATTCCTAATGTTTAAAATACTTTAAATAGTTCTTTGAATTTATCTTATTCTTATGATTACAAACAGCAGTAGTGAAAGGTCATCCTCTAATTTAAAACACATTATGCTGATATTTCTTATACTCGATTTGATGTTTTTATGATCATTTATTATTTAATAGGTAATTAATTGTTACTACTAGTACTACTAAATATAGGTACTAAATGTTATTTAATAAGTAAAAAAAATACTGTATGCCCCCGACATACCCAAATCCCATCCTATAGGTAGGTAGATACATAATAAAATAATATTAATTTTAAAATTGGTGTATATTGTGTGTGTTGTACCTAATCTTTGAAAGTAAAAAGTAAAAACATTATTTTTATTTAAATGTATTGAACACAACCACAATTATATGATAAATTATAACCTACAGTAGAAATAAACTTAATTAACCATTTGTATTAATTTTACTGAATTATTTTTGATAGTTACTTACTGTACAGCTTGTGGTGTTGGTGACACTGTGAGTGGTGAACGGTCGTCTACCAATGCCAGTTAAATTGTTATTGTCATTGTTTATAACTGCCGATGAGCATATTGTTTAGTGATTGTGATTGATTCAAATATAATAAAGTGAAAATGTTTATAAATATTACTATGTTTTATTTGTGTGCATTAAAATGTAAAGACACAAAACAGCTAACATTTTTTTTTTTCATTATAGCAATTTTCCTTGATCCGAGATATCAATGTTTATTGACCAAAAATGAAATAAAGGATGCCATAGAGCATTTAATATTAACATGGAATTCTATGCTCCAATTATGTAAACCAGATGAAGATATTAATTTAAATACTTCAGATCTGGGTAAAAATCATTTGATGTTAATTCATAATTGTATAAAGAATAATATTCTTGGTAGGTACCTAATGACTGAAATATGTAAAATTATTTTGTTTAGTGGTCAATAATGCTGAGACATTTGAAACAACGGATGTTAATAATGAAGACGAGTTTGAGATGTTCTTGTCTTCACAATCCTCAAGTGTGCATAGTGATAACGATAACACAAATAATAATATAAAAACAATTTTAAATAGTTTTAAAAATATTAAACGTGAGCCATATGTATCACAAGTCATGCAATATTGGGAAACTGAAAAGTTAAATAAACCAGAACTTTACCGTCTAGCCTGTATTGTGCATGCTGTGCCTGCCACTCAGGTTCGTAATATTTTGTAAACATTATAAATTAATTTCATTTTAAATTTGTCTTGTTGCTTATGTCTTAATTATTTTACAGGTCAGTGTCGAGAGAAGTTTTTCAGGTTTAAAATTCATATTGTCAGATTTAAGGACTTCATTGTCTCCGGAACAATTGAATGCTATCATGATAGTTCGCAGCAATACTAAGTTTAACAAATAATTAACAATAAACTATGATATATATTATATTTCATTCATTTATAATAACTGTTTTCATGGTATGAGGGTTCCTTATTCATAGATTACCAACCATTATCCATACATGACACATTTACATAAAAATTGTAATAAATACTTTAACGTGACCAAAATATCTAATTTACAACACTAATAGGTATCATACTTAATAATAATGCTTATAGGCAAACTTGTTAGGACAGACCAAATGATAAATATTATATGAAAAAAAAATTCTAATTACAAAAAAGTTATTAATTTCAAATCTTATTAAGTCAGTATGTTATCCATACTGTATTAGATCAGGCCACTGACAGGCCTTTTAAGTTTTAACAAGACGTGTGCACACTAAGCCATCGACATTTTCGAATTAAATGTTAAATAGTGTTATATTTTCTCAAATAATTACTAATGGCTAATTACAAAATAGTTTTAACTTATAAACGATGAAGTTACAAATCAAAAAAATTAGGCTGCAAATCATTTGGAAGTTGTGTTGATAAGTGGAGAGGCTAACTATATACGTAATAATTACGTAACCATACTAGTGAAAATATTATCATTGATAATATTATAGTATGTACTTATAATCTATTTTATTATTATTCGATATTTCTATCTACTTGTGGGACAACCAGACGCTAAATCGTACGCCACGCGATGTATGGCGATTGGTGAGTACGCGATATATGTCAAATAATATAAAATAATCTTGGGTTTGAAACCGATATTGAAACTGAAATCGAAATTGGAATAAATCAATACCGGTGTCCGAAATCAGAAAAACAATACCGATATCCGAAACCGAAATCGAAATCGGAAAAAATCAATACCGGTATCCGAAACCGAAACCAAAATCGGAAAAAATAAATACCGATATCCGAAATCGAAACCGAAATCGGAAAAAATCAATACCGGTATCCGAAACCGAAACCGAAATCGGAAAAAATCAATACTGATAACCGAAACCGAAAACGAAAAAAATAATTTCGGTTTCAAGCCCTGATAATTACATTTATTTTATTAATTATTAAATTATTTTATTATATTATTATGCATCTAATTTACTATAGGTATTTATCGGTACATTTATTTGATTAAAAAGGAGTTACATAAAGGTAGTTATTTAAAAAAAAATTTATCTGGTAATATGACATTAAACAATAATTAATTATAACAGAGTGAAAAATCATTCCATAAATAATATTCCATACATTAATCTTATAAAATATACAAGTATAGTCGCAATGTGCAATAATTGTCTTTTGTCATTTGTACATAATTAAAAAAATGTTTAAAGTTTAAAAAATTTAAAAATGATTTAGTAGAATGGAGTTTTTAATGTTGTGGTTAACTGCCATTAGAAAATCTAATATACTTGTATCATTATTACTATAACTACATGCAGTGGCGTAATTTAGTTAATATTTTTGGTGTTGCAAAAAGAAAAAACATTAAAATTAAATAAATAAGTATATTCAACAAGTGTTACTATTTATTTATATTATAATTTACAATATTTTTATTTTAAACTTAATTTTCGGCTATTCACAGAGGAATTATTATTAAATGCATCGATGACTTCTTCTATATTGATATTCCTTTTTTTTTCAATTTGTAATGTACCAAGATTACTTAATCGTTCTTGACCCATTGTGGTCCTCAGATAAGTTTTAAGTCTTTTTAGACATGAAAATGATCTTTCACAGCTGGCAGTTGTAGTGGGTATAGTAAGAAATATACGAATAATTGATGTTAAAATCGGAAATCCATTTTGAAAATCATCATTCTTAATAAATTTTATTTTCTTTGCCATAGTACTAGTTGTTTCTATGTTAGAGTATTTCAACTTAAACATTCTATTATAAACTTCAATTTCAGTATTCAGATGTTTTAAATCAAAGTTGTAGGTGTTACAAACAATATTTAATGCTTCGTGTGGTGGATTATCATTGACAATTATTTCTTTTAATCCATTTAATATATCTAGCTGGTTTTCTTGAAAACGTTGTTGCATTTCTCTAATTATGATATCTAAGACTGGATAGTAAATTTCAATACGATAATAATCTTTTAAATTCAAAGTTTGAGGTCCCTTTTCCCCACCACCTAGCTTATATGGAACATTTTTATTTCGAAGTATTTTGGGAGAATCAATGTTATTTGTTTTAATCATCTCCATTGCCTCATTCCATTTTTTATTAAATTCAATTTCTGATCTCATCTGTTTTATTATATTTATAGTACTATTAGACATGTCAATTACAGTAGCATAATTAATATTCACAGACTGTAAATATTTTGACAAAATATTTGTATATTCCAAAATATCCTTTAAAACAATCAAACAGAATATAAATTCAAAGTTTTGTATATTATTTAGTAATGATTTAGCTTCAGATCCGGAGTTATGTCATTATCAGAAATATGTTCTAGAGTATTAATTATTGTACTAAAATTTGTAAATACAGAATTTAAAGCATCCGTGCGACAATTCCATCTTGTTTCACAAAGACTTTTGAGACTCACTGATTTACTTGTACAAGCAGTTTCTGACTGTATGGTTTCAAAAATAGCATTGCGTTTTGACGAAGCTCCAATAAAATTATGTAAAGACTGTAAAGATCCAAAAGTATTTCTGACATAAGATAACTGTTTAGCTAAATCAATTAGACACAAGTTCAATATATGAGCATAACAATGCACGTACATCGCAAGTGGATTTATTTCACGGATTTTCGCTTGTACACCATTATAACGCCCACGCATGGCAGCCGCACCATCATAACACTGTCCACGTAAGTTTTCAATTTGTAGATTATTATTACGTAGTACTTCCTTAACTAAATTAGCAAGAGTTTCTCCATCAGTGCGATTTGTTTTATAGAACCCTAAAAATACCTCCTTTGGTTCAAATACTTCATCAACATGCCGAATAATAAAAGCAACTTGCTCATGTCTCGATAGATCTTGAGTTTCATCGATTAAAATACTATATATATTAGCTTTTCTTATATCTAAAGTTATATTTCTAATAACTTGACTTGACATTATATCAATAAATTCATTGAGGTAAGTGCCATTGGTATATCTGTAATGATGTTCTTTTTGTAAAAAATATTCTTGCAAAATGTTGTTATTTTTAGCTCTGAGGTGTAAAAGTTCAAGAAAATTACCCTTATTTAATGAATCTTCACTTTCATTATGGCCACGTATAGCTATGCCCTGGCGACAACAAAACAACAAACTATCCAAAACTAATGTCAAGTACTCTCTGTTTTTCTGAACAGTTTGTTTATAATAAGTACTTACATTCGATGCAATATTCCCAACTTTTTTACTTGAACGAAATCCACTCACTTTAACACTAGCTTCTTTGTGAGAGGCACTATTTTCATGATCTTTAAATGATTTTGTCGCTCTAGACCATGTTTTGAAACCATGTAATGTATAAGCTAATTCATTATATTTATTAGATGGTGGAAAGCATCGACAATAAAAACAGAAGGCTGCATCGTTAATTGGACTGTACTCTAGCCACTCATGTTTAATATACCAATCTTGCCTGAATTATCTAGAACTACCATTTACTCGTGGAAACTGAATATCTTTTGGTTGGTATGGGCCAAAGTTATTAGCAATCAGATTGTATGCATTGACATTCAATGCAGGATCTCGATCTTTTAATTCACCAGACACTGTAATTATAAATAATATTATTTAAAAATAATATTAAAATATAGTAACAATTCTATCAATCAGCAAACAAGCAAAATAATTTAAATTAAATTATGTAATTGTCAAGCTATCATAGTTTATACTATTGGCTTTTATAATAATAAAAAAAAAAATAAATAAATGTTTAAACTTAAATATAAAATCATAATTAACACAGTGACACTGAAGCAGTAAGCGATATACTAACAATAACAATAAATACAATTTTAATTTGTAATAACACACATTTAAAAAAAAAAAATGTAGATACTTACTTCTTAGATGATTGCTTTTCACGAGTAGGTAAAAATGGCAACCATGGGTAATATAAAATATTATTAAACTGTACTTCTTGATTAAAATAATAAAATGTACCTACT
>NW_019100758.1:0-6360 GCF_001856785.1 Myzus persicae
AATATACATTATTTAAAAGTTTCCATTATAAATATGAAATGCATTAACTTATACATAGGTAATATAGTAATTTATTTATTTATTTACCTATTTATTGTCAGATTTTGCAATATATCATACATTTTATATTATTAAACAATAAACTTGTTCACCTCCTTTAAGCTTGCTTGTGATGGAGGTGAGAGTTCTTATGTATAAAAAATATATAGGTATTTACATTCTTATTAATCAAAAATAACATATACATGACAGTTATTTTTTTAAAATACATTATCTTTTATGAACATAGAATAGTAATAGGTATAATAAACATTTAATAATATGCAGAAAAATAAATTATTTTAAGTAAAGCATTTTTATAACAAAAAATATTTTGATATGAATTAAAATTAATATTTAATGATATCTATAGCTCAGTTGAAGTATTACTACAACTTCTTAGTCCAAAATGTTTTTTATAATTTGTTTTAATATTACATTTATATATTTTTTATACCTAGTATTATGATTATGATTATAAGTAATTAAACAGTTTTTATTTTTATAAGCTAGTAAGTTTTTTAAAATTATTTATTAAAGTCAAACACATTGAGATCATTATAAAAGAAACATATCCTATAAAAACAAGGTACCTTTAGAATATATTTAACTATTTTATTTAGAATAGTTTTTAAATTAATTAAGTGCGTATTAAATGTTCCTCCCCATATTTCAATACCATATGTAATAACTGGATGTGGAAAGAAAGATAAATTATTCTTAAGTGTTTCTTGTCTAGTATCTGTATATATCTTATGTTTCTAAAAACAAAAATTGTCTAACTGTTGTTATACCATAGTCAGGGTGCTTTTTCCATTTCAAGTTGGTATTTATATGTAAACCTAAGTATTTTAAGCTATCAACTTTATCAATATTCTTACATGTACAATTTTAGCATTAATATCCAGGTTCAATAAATCATTTATATATAAAATAAATATAGGTCCTTTTATAAAAATTGTATTTAGTACCTGGTGTACTATATGTTTTCCATCAATACTTCCACAGCAATTTGGCATTTGCCACTTATCATAAAACTCATTGGCCAGATTTTTCCATTTATTAGTATCTGGTAGAGGCAATAACTAAAAAACAAATATTTTAATATAGATTAGGCCAAGTAGTATATACTATACAATGCAAGAATTATATTAAATATTATATAAAATATACTTTGCTGCTTAATATTTCCCATAAAGCTGTACAACATTCAAATAATAATTTGGAAATAGTTGACTTTCCAATACGGAAAGCATACATAATTGATAGGTACCATTGAATCTCCAGATGCAAGGTATCTGAAAAATTTAAATTAAATAAAATATTGTGGTTTTTAAAATATTTTTTGATAGAAACTACAATTTAGTGTCAAGTAAATTGTTTATAGTTTTCATTTGTAAATTAAATGTTCATATTGTACCTCAAAGTGGCTGTTAAAATCTCCCCAACTGACAATATATCAGGACGACTAGGCACACGTTCTAATTTATGTCCTACCTCACACACTAGTTCCTCATATGTAACGGAGTTCATTCTGATGAAGTTTTGGTATAATGCAGAGTTCATCAACTGCATTCCAGATGTCAGACTTTGATAATGCCCATGTGTTTTTCTCTCTTTTAAAAGAGGCCTTACATGCCACTTAGGTTTAGATCTAGAAATAGATGTAAAAAGACAAAAAGTTTGTTAAGCACTAGGTAAAATATATTTTACCTGGGTATTTTGTTCTTCAACTCAAGAGTAGAAATATATAATAATAATAATTTTCTCCTATAAACTTCTAAATTATAATTATAAGTTTCTAATTCGTGTTTTCTTTTCATCATTACCTATGTATCACAGAATAGATTAAGATAGAATTAGAATAAGATCAAATCTGTATTCTGTATTTCTGTGTATGCATTCTACTATTATGAATATGATTTATGAAGCTCAAAAAAAAAAACCTAAAAATAGTTTTAAAGTATACGTTGTTTTTTTTATCATTTCTTATCTAATCGGAAAATATTCATGGCTGGTATAAAACAACATTAACCGTACATTTTCAATACGTGCGTTTTAGTCGTGCGTACGTGCGTCTGCAATAAACGTGCACGTACACGCAAACGGTCCAGTGGAAACCCACCTTTATCTTATTTTCCTATTCGTCGTGGTATTCTTTGCCTACCTACAGAACTAAAACGCACACGCCACATTTGCGGACGCACGAACACGGCCGCTACGGCGCAACTTGACTGAAAAATGGGTGGAATGTGAAATTTGAATGGTGAATCACCAAAACGATCGATCAGTCGTCAGTGGTCACTGCCGCCGCTTGCGCCCATGCGCACGGACGCCTCTCGCCGATGTTCGTCTTCGCATTATTTTAGTGTGCAACCACCGACCGTCAGCACTCATCAAATACAAAATATAATCTACATAATAAAATTCCAATAACGTTTATACTAATATTACTATTATCTATTTTACACGTGCAGGCAGTTCTGTTGCTCAACTCTCGCCATTGTATATTATATTATCATAATTTTAAGTAATAATAATAATAATTTAACTTCGACAGGTACTAACCTGCCCATCTGTTTTTCTCGTCTACGGATTCCATCTACTCAGCTGATACCAGCGCACCTCTGTTCTAGTTGGATCTTGATCTATTTATTTCATAATAATAGTATTATAGTGATTAGTGATCATTTATTATACTTTAAAGTAAATTATGTGAAATAAGTAGCGTATATTTTTTAACACTCACCTACTTTTACACTAATCGAATTAAGTTTTCCGTCATGGATAACAACCACCAGCTGAAGAGATCTATCGAGGACGACGACGGTACGTAAATACGCCTGTCTATAACATTTCAATTATCATACTTTTTAATTAGGATAGCCAGATATCAAATACGAAAATACGGGACTTAATCAATAGTTAAAGAGATGCCTAAATATTTAATGTCTTAATGATTACTGAATAATGTAATTTACGAAAATTATAAAATGATTTTTTTGGATATTTCATCACAATTTTAAAATATATTAATAATAAACATTTTTTAGCATTCATAAGTATTAACTATATTGCCTATTAATATAATAAACTACAAAGGCAACATTTTTGGGATGAATATATGTTTTTAAAATTGTTTTAGTTTCCAACAGAAAATCATGAAACGCTGAGCGCTAACTGACAAAATATAAAACTTATAAATATTTCATAGAGACTGACATAATTATGAGTGAAATCATTTCCCTATATATTGCAAATAATATAGGTACACGTATTGTACTACACTAATATTATGTTTTATCGTCGGTCTTTCACAACGTCGTGATCTATGCGGGCTGTGATCCACCACAACGAAGATCAAAAATAACTTTATATTCGAATGATCAAATTTGATACATACAAATCGGTTATCATAATAATATTAGGTATATTTAATAGAGATAGGTGGTAGATGAAGATTGTATTTTTAATTTTACTTAATTTTCTTTACAAATTTAAAAAAACGGGGTATGTTAGCGGACCCCAAAAAAATGTCATGTTGTTTGTGGGCTGTGTATGATGTTATATAAACCAAATTTATCATTTGGCAGATTTCACGAAAGGATAATAATATTATACATATATATAAATATAAGTCACGATAAAAATTGATAAAATACCATAGCTCACAAGGCCACAACCAACATGTTGAAAAAGAGTCATCACCAGTCTCGCTTATCAATGTTAAGTAGTTAGCATTATATCTGTGTCATACAAGGAAAAAGTAAAAATCCCTAGTACTTAATTATTTAAAAATTAGGAAAACCAATAAAACAATGTAGGATAAGCCAAACATTTTTTCCACAAAGTATTTTTATTATGTTGTGATTCAAAACAAATAACTGTACTAAAATACTGAAATAATGTTCTCAACATACATAGACTAACATTTTCTATATATGGATAGGTGATCTAATATTTTGACTACCTTTTCTTGTACTCCTACTTGAGATTTATTGATATTATTTAATATTAATATTTTTTTGATATATTGTTACAGACAACTTAAATAATGATGAGTATGACGTTACATGGGGTGGGAAAAGATCTAGGTACCTGTATACTTATAAATTACAGTCACCACTGCCACAAACAACTGCTGATACAAGCGAATCAGAGACTGATAGTGTTCAAACCACTAGGACAAAATCAACAGGTAGGTAGCTATCTATCTAATTAAAAAACAAATCAACTATTTTATATGGATGATTATTTTATCAATTTAAAATTAAAATGTTTTGTTATAATAATAAATGCATATTTATTTTCACTCTTAAGTTCAATAACATTTTTGATATGACAAGACAAGTATTTAAAAAATATAAAACAATTTTCATGAATCACTAAAAGACAGAAGTAAATACATATCAATAAATAATAATTAGTATAATAATTATGACTTATACCTCTATTTTTATTTTGTTTTTATGTTATTTGTTGAATGATCAATAAATTATTTAAATATATTTTAAACTTGAGTACTTTTGTCACTGGATTATTTTTGTGGGATACAATGTCCCAATTAAAAAAACTTATACTTACTCAAATATTACAGTAGTTCAATATTTCATTAATGTACATTCATCAGTTGCCTGATTCATATTGGCTGATATAAACTATGAATTTTAAGATAATATTATGTACAATTTTAATTTTTAATTATCAAGGCACCTAATTACTAAATGTGAGCTTAACAATAATTTATTTAGTTATATTCTATATTACCTAATTAAACATTGTTTTGTTTAATAAACAAATATATATATTAATAGTAACAACAGGGCTATATTTTTTTTGTGGTGTGAGGGGGGGGGGGGTTTGAACACCCAAAACCCACTCCTATTCACGCTCCTAAGTACCTAATAACATCATATTATAAAATATCAAAATTTCATGTACTATTGATTGAAAATTAAACACAAGTTAGTTTTGGAATTTATTTTATAACACTTACATACAGCGATACTTAGTTAATACAATGCAACCAAGCACTTATTTATATCAATAGCTTGGGAATTTTGGTGAGAAAGCTCTGTTTAGAAGAGTTGTTGAGTATCTACCTACAACTTTTTTTTTACGCCTACCCAATGTTATATTCAACTTTAAAAAGCTAAACTTAATTTATTTTTAGTTGAAGTCATCAGTCAAAAAGATACATCTACTGAAAGTTGTTCAAGTAACTGTAGTTGTAAAAATTCTAAAAATACTGATGGAGCTGAAGAGTTTGAAGAATTTGAAGTCAGAAGTTCATCATCATGCCATAATATTCATTTTAATTCTTCAGACTCTTCAACAATACTAACAAATGAGGTAAAATTAACCCAAACTTATCTAATATATGTTTGTAATACATTAATTGAAATAGTTTGTAATTAACATTATCAATATATGGGAATTGAGAAATAATGAAGCCATTGTGTAATTTTCTTAATTTAGTAATTGTATATTGTTTTACTTAGTTGTAAAAATGTGAAATTATTTTTAAAAATATTTGAGAAGTGTAATACACCAGAATAAATAATTAATATTAACACTGGCTTGGTAGATTTTTGATAAATGACCTGCCTAAAATTTGAGTAAAATAAATTAGGAATTCATATTACCTATGAAATAAAAACAGTTTTTTCAGGAGATTACATTTTCTATTTAGGTTCACTTGAACATTTTAAGTTAATTTTAATATAGATACATCCTAATTCATTTTAAACTAACACAATTGTTTAATCTTTAGGCTTCACAGAACATTATAATCTGCAGTGACACATTACCTGATATTGACAATGGACACAATGAAGATTAACCAAATATCTACACTGACTACAAATTTGCCACCTCCTGCTTGTTTCAAAAAATGCCTACAGTGTAGCAAAGAAAATCCAAATCCATATTTTCAATTTTGTTTTACATGTTTCAAAGTAAGTGATTTGAATTTTAACAGAGTTAATATTTTATTTAACTCTCCACTTAAATGTACCCAGAGAATTATAATTAGAATCATGGTAAAACATTATAATTATCGTACTTTGACTTATTTAAAATGCCATAAATCACAACTTTTGTTCAACTACACGAAAAATGTCAACTATAGAAATATAATATAAAAATAAAACAAAATTTGAATATTTTTATAATAAAAATATTTAAATTAAATTCTATATGAATATAGAGGAATAAGACCATAGACTATAAAATATTAAAGCTATCCAAAATAAATCTAGATATGAATATGGAACTTAAAAAAATATGTAATCAATTATTTTATTAAATATTTATGGGGGG
>NW_019100759.1:0-14111 GCF_001856785.1 Myzus persicae
ACAAGAAAAAGGCAATTTGACCGATTGTATAAAAAGCAATGAATAATTTCCTAGAAGGACAGTCATATTTATTGAACACAGAGTATTCCTCATCTCCGCAATAGCAACCCCGTGGTTCGTGAAAATGACGCGGCGGCGCCGTAAGCCTCACGATGGCGTCTTTGATCGAGTGTGGGTCTGTTGCGCAGATGCGGACTACCCTACCTATATACTAACTGTATAGCTATATGCCTATATACATCGATACAAGTAGTTTATTGAACACGGCATATATTTATTTTTATATATATTAAACATAGATGTATATTAAATTGGTGAAATAACTACAAACATATAAATACTATAAAGGCAAGTAGGTAATACCTGTATTACATGAAGGTATAACTATTTACTTCATCATAAATATACATAATTATATACGATTATAATATTAAATTTTAAATAACTTTTGATAATTCCTGATTAATCTTGTATTCAATTTTTAATGCTTAGGTTAAAACGTTATAATTTTTTAATTTCAAAACAATGAGTACATTTTTAGATAATATTGACAATTTCGTAAAAGCTAATGAAGAAAGAATATCGTGATAAATCAAATACAAAATTCTCGTGATTCAATAATTATAATATGTTGAATATAGTTACCGCTATTTGTTGAATCGTGTTGTTCCTTTCAAAAGTAGGATATTAATAAGAATAACTGACATCAAATCATTAAGTTGATACAAATTGAAATTGTTCAATCAACAATCGTTTATTAACCTACTGAAATACGATGAATCCGTTTGCAGCCTCCATTGTGTCTGAGCGTCTTTGCTTCTGCAGAGCAAGCTCCTGCCAACATCAGACCCGGCCATTACAGTGTTGCCAACATAATAATTCTAAATAATAAAGGACTGACAAGACTTCAAGGCGAGAGGGTCTGAAGTTTTGTCTTACCGCACAAACAATTTTTTTCATACGCTTGCAGAAAACCATCCTAACAAACCCATATTTAATTGTTGTTATATTTTAAGACTTTTATTATATCCAAGTTAAATAATTTTCATAAATTTGTATTTTTAAATATTTACGTTGGTATTAAAAATCAAGTTCTATTGTGACGTGGAGGGTGACGATCTACACGATGGCAAAATTAACCCCACACAGACATAACATTTGTCCTTCATACTAAAACAGTGTTACCCCTGCAGCCAAACAGGCCTCCCAACTCTTCCTTTATTTTTAATCAGAATAAAATACATATACAATTCGATTCTTTTCTCATCGCTTAAATTATGTACCTCAGTATCTAATAAGTGTCTGTCAGGGTTGGCACTCCTGGAAATTCTAGGGAACGACTCTGGTCATTTCTGAGAAGGCTGGGGTGGAAACCCAGGAATGTGGAAAACGTCAATTTTTGGATGTTAAATATGTAATGCTGTGGGTGAAACCATTTGACGATATGACGACGCTCTCAACACGCGCATGCGCGTAATACTAGCGTTTCGATCACGACGTGTTCATGCTCGGAATGGACACAAAGCGTGAGACATCTAATAAAGGATACATTTTCTTAAAAAAAATTTCGAGGTTTCAAATCTGCCAGGCGACGGTTCATTTTTTCGATAATTATTTTTTGTTATTATAGACAGTCATATCTCTAGATTAATGTATTATTTACAATAAGTATAACTATATTTTTACAACAAAAAAAAACAATTGAATTACAGAACATAACACATTTTACAATTTCATGTATAAAAATTTTTAAATGTATGTACCTATGTAAATACGCGCAAGTAATGCTGTAGCTATCACAGTGGTTCTCAATCTTTTAAGTACCGCGACCCAAATTTCCCCCTAAAAATCTGTGACATTGTTTCACTTTTCAAAAAGTAGTTAAAACAAATTTTGTATTATATCTATATCTATATCTATATTATATATCTTAAAAAGTCGAATCTCAAAAAATTAATTTTCAACTGGTTAGAAACTCATTTAGACTAGTGTTTATCGTTTATGTATATTATAATTCATGTATTTGTTTGTTTATTTATTTATATTTTTATCAATTATTGTATTAATTACTAGATTTTGTAACTCTCTACCATCATCACAAGCTTGCTTACAGGTGGTAGATAGATTCATCTTATTATTATATTATTGTAAATTTGCTCTTTTTGAGCTATGTATAATTTATTATAATAAATGAATTTAAAAAAAAAAAAAAAAAAAATATGAATATGTATATATTTGTATTATGTATTTTGTATTTAACAGGTTTATAATTAATCTGAACAAAAATATAATTAATGTAATTAAAATGTACTTTTAATAATGAGGTACCTAACATAAATTTCTTGGAATCTATATAATTCAAAAAAATATTCGCCACCCCAAAAATTGACTGACGACCCACCGACAACGATAGTTCACAATATGTGGCAGAACTAATTGGCAGTGTGAGTGCCACCTGAAATTGATACAGTCTTCATTACTATTTTATAATTAATAATAATTATAATTTATAATATAGTTAAAAAAGTAATATTGAGTATAATACAACTATAATACATAAGATATAATACTTTTTTCGATTTTTGAAAGCCTTTCTCTATGAAAGTGTCAACTGACTTCACTAACTTGTTGCACAGGCTGCTTATGTCCGGTATTCAAATCTCCTAAATCGACTGGAAATGAAACTGCTGTCATTCACATCTTACTCACTTTGCTGTTCTAAATGTCAAATTGTTATTCAAAACATATTAATGTTTGAAAACTAAATTAAGTGTGAAGTATAAATTATAACAAACGTATACTTACTAGAAGTTGTATAGGAATTAAAGTTATAAATTTTTTATTTATTAAAAATTGAAAACATCTTTCTTCTATTTTATTCAAAATATATGACAAATAATCTTTAGTATAAACCATATGGCACCTGTAATGAAACTTGAAACTCACATGTGAACGCCTACTGACTAATGATTCATTAATCGTAATATTAGGTTTTTGTCAGAATTAGATGTGGGCACGGGAATGTTTATATCAGAAAATACTTCTCGATACTATTGTCGTAGCCTCGAGTAGCTGCTAAACGTGATAATAATTAAATAATGTAGCCGATCGTAACGGCCAGGTTTAGTAGGTACTATAAAAAAATTGGATTATAATAAATAATGTTCAATAAATAGATTTGAACTTGACAAAATGTCAACTGTAGGGTAACATTGTTTCAGTCATTAAACTCTATAATAGCCTGTTGTCTGATGATAAACTGTTCTCTTTTTTTTTGCAAGGAGAAGCATCATCACATGAACACAAACAATTATTTGAGGGTGTTAATAAGGCAAGGGTCCCTAAAATTGGAAGTGCTAATACCCCTTAACCCCCCCCCCCTATTTGAGACTCGAGAATAAGTATTTTGATTAAGGTTTGATAAGACAGAAGACTTTGCTACAAAAGAAGCAAAAAAAAATCTAATATTTAGTTTTATTTTTATATAAGTTATAAAGTAAAAAATAATACATTTTTAATGTAGAATTTAATTAAAATAGTTTAAATGTTTTGAATATATTTTTATTATTTTGAAGAACTGTTTTGTTGATGGGGGCCCCACAACCCGTATGTATTATCCCCTACCTTGGTTTTTCTCAATGATTACGAATACTATTGGGAATTTTCAATTTTGGTCACTCAGTGGACGAACTAAATTGACTTTCCCATCAGAAAGTTATTAAAGTTGAAAATCGAAGCTTAACACTAGCCCCCACCCAAAAAAACAAAAAAAACACACATCAATACATTGATAATCGCACGGCTCAGAAATCAAAATGTCAATTAAACTCTCATATGTGATATACTTTTGATAAAGTATGATAGGATTGAATTTTTCTCATTTTATTTTACGTAATTTCTTATATGATACTGTAAGTTCATCAAATAATTCTATTTTTATTTTGATAAATTTCAATTGTATTGCTTCAATATTTTAAGATCATTTTGTATATTTTCAAGTTATGCCATTAAATTTGTTTAAAGTGTTACGACAATTGAAATATTACTTATGTATCTTCATTTTTCATTTAAAACTGGTGCATCTCTTAATGAATTTAGATATTTAATAATTCTCAAAATGAGTCAAAATAAGGACATAAACTAGAAACATTTTGAAAAACTGTCGAATCGTCGACCAAACTAAAGTATCAGTAAAATAGATAGAAGAATAGTTTTAAGTATTTTATAATCAATAATAATAATAATAATAATAATAATAATAATAATAATAATGGAACATATTATGTTCCTTTGACCTACCATCTGCGACATCTGTTTGAATATTATCGCACCGATTCTTATCGAACAATAACCACCTAGATGGCACTGGCAGTCGCATTTGAACAATATTTTTTATTCATTACAACTAGTGGGACAGAGGACCTTGTGGCATTTGCATATATTTTATTTTACACAATCATGAAAATAGTAGAGTAAGAAACGAATAAGTTCTATGCTAAAAACAAAGCTAGTTTTACAATTTTATTCTGCATATAAATGAATAATTTGAGGTTTTTTTTAACTTTTAGTACATATTTCTTTCAGTTAATACTTTTTGATACATATTTTAATTAATTAGGTAATAATATGTTGGTGTATAGTTTGGAAATAGTACAACCAAACCATACTAAAAGAAGTTATTTCTAAATACTAACAAATAACAATTACAATCTATGCTAACATATTATTTTGGTTGGAATTGAATTTATTTATCATTTTTACAATAATATTATAATGTACGGGTTTCCTAAATGCACTTGAAGATGATCTGCTAATTCTTTTTGTTTTATTAATTTTATTTATTGATAGATAATATTGTCATGGCACAAAATATGGCCGATACGATGGAATACAGATTACAGCCACATCCCACAGATACCCGATAAATATTCACGTTTCAGATTTGGTGTGTTTTCAAATGGTCGACAACGCTTTCTGTTTGTGATTCATTTTATTTTTGTAGTTATTCAATAAGTAAAAGTTTCATCAAGACTAAAACTTTTAGATACTGAGCGGAGCGATGAATGTATTGATTTTGGTTTTTAATGCAATAACTATGAAAAAAAATCTCAGATTCATGAAATGTTCACTGAAAACTTCTATACAACATAACATTTTCAAAATACTTTTGAATCGTTTTGAACTATTTATAGGCATATGAAATTGTCAATTACCATTAGATTTTTTTTAAACTCATGTCGAACTTGAAAATATAATACAAGGTCCCCGTACGTTGTTGTAAGTGAAAATTAAAAAAAAAATTAAGTTTATAGAACCACAATAATTTTTTATGAGCGTTTGAATATTTTGAATTTAAATAGAGTTCGTAAAAAAACACAAAAAATATGAAAATTATTTTGTGTTAGATATTGGTCACCAAAAAATCTAAAAAAATATACTTTTTTATAGTTATTTTATGTTTAAATGTGGAAGAAATAACACATTATTTATTAAATAACCATGTATAATTTAAGCTATTGTGATGTAATTTAAAAATATTATTCATTGGTACCTACAAAAAACTTTTAAAATACATTATTATATTTTATACACGCAATAAAACTTTTGAAATGTAATTTTTTTGGCAAAAATGAATTTAACCTACTGTAGTACCAATACTTAATAGTAAAATAAATTACTTTAATCACAATAATATCATCAAATATACTAAATTACCAAGTAATCTTATACTTAGACACACTTGTAACCTACTATAGCTGAACAGCAGAGCGACATCTACTTAACCACCTTTTTATTTAGTTATTAATTTTGGTGTGAGTTCATAGTTCAGAGACGAAAAAGCTGAGTGCCATTCATATCAACTAAAGGAGGACTTGACTTTACAAGTCGTTATCCGTAACCTCCATCCAACCACACCATTAAATCTAATCAAAGACGAGTTAACTGTTCAAACAAAAACTATTAGCCAATGCTTCAATTGCCAACAATATGGTCACACTAGAGCTTATTGTGACTATAATTCCAAATGTGTCCCCTGAGGTGACGAGCACCAGTCTTCTGATTGCCCAAACTCTCTTGATCTCCCTCCAAAATGTGTCCATTGTTCAGAAAACCATCCAGCCAATTGCAAAGGCTGTACTGCAATTTACAAAGAGCTTCAACGCCGGTAAAGAAACAGCCCAACAAGTAATTTTATACACGATAACCTTAGATCTAAACCCTAAAAAAAAAAAACCTAATAATTATAAAGTAAATAATTAATAACCATAGAAAGTGTCATCAATGAGAGGCTCCTTTTATCCAATTATTTCCTGTATATGTACTCTTAGCATAATATATATTCTTATTGTATTAATGATACAGATTGTATATTATCTGTAAAAATAAAAAATAAAAGAATTTAAATTTAAAAAAAAAAATGGGTAAGGGGCACGGGCGACCGCGGGCAAATGAGTTTTAAGAATCAAAATAAAAAAAAATATGAAAAATATGAAAAAATGAGTATTAAAAATAAATATTAAAGTCTGCAGTCTATAATATCACTATTTCAAAACTCATAGTTTTATTTACAATAATTAGATCATGAAATAATGATGTTTATGAGGCACTAACTGGCCATCAAAATTTAAAAAAAATTTTGGAAATAATTGAACTAGAGTTAAATTATACAAAAATAAAATGTGAAGAGATGCATGGGCGCCCGCAGACAAGTGAGTTTAAAGAATCAAAAAAAAAATATATAACAAAATTTGATAGTATTTTGAATTATAAAAATAAAAATGGGGAGGGGGCATGGGTGCCCGCGGGCAAATTAGTTTTAAGAATCAAAATAAAAAAAATATAAAAAAAATTCGATTGAATTTCAAATTTCAAAATAAAAATGGGAAGGGGGGCATGGGCGCCCGCGGGCATATGAGTATAAAGAATGAAAATAAAAAAAATATGAAAAAATATGTATTAAAAATAAATATTAAAGTCTGCAGTCTATAATATCACTATTTCTAAACTCATGGATTTATTTACAATAATTAGATCATGAAATAATGAATGTTTATGAAGCACTAACTGGCCATCAAAATTTAAAAAAAATTTTGAAATAATAATTGAACTAGAGTAAAATTATACAAAAATAAAATGTGAAGGGAGGCATGGGCACCCGCAGGCAAATGAGTTTAAGGAATCAAAAAAAAAAAATTATAAAAAAATTCGATAGAATTTTGAATTAAAAAAATAAAAATAGGGAAGGAGGCAAGGGCGCCCGCAGGCAAATGAGTTCAAGGAATCAAAAAAAAAAGATTATAAAAAAATTCAATAGAATTTCAAATTTCAAAATGAAAATTTAAAGGGGGGCATGGGCGCCCGCGGGAAAATGAGTTTTAAGAATCAAAATAAAAAAAATATGAAAAAATGTGTATTAAAAATAAATATTTAAGTCTGCAGTCTTTCATATCACTATTTGTAAACTCATAGTCTTATTTACAATAATTAGATCATGAAATAATGAATGTTTATGAGGCACTAACTGGCCATCAAAATTTAAAAAAAATATTTAAAAATTCGATAGCATTTCAAATTTAAAAATAAAAATGGGAAGGGGGGCATGGGTGCCCGCAGGCAAATGAGTTCAAGGAATCAAAAACAAAAAATTATAAAAAAATGAGTATTAAAAATAAATATTTAAGTGTGCAGTCTACAATATCACTATTCCTCAACTCGTAGTCTTATTTACAATAATTAGATCATGAAATAATGAATGTTTATGAAGCACTAACTGGCCATCAAAATTTAAAAAAAATTTTTGAAATAATAATTGAACTAGAGTTAAATTTTTATAGAAAAAAAATTGAAGGGGACTATTAAGGATTCAAAAAAAAAGTTAATAAAAAAAAATTTTATAGAATTTTAAATTTAAAAATAAAAATGAGAAAGGGAGCATGAGCGCCCGCAGACGGAATGTGTTCAAAGAATCAAATAAAAAAAATATTATAAAATTTGATAGAATTTTAAATTTAAAACTATAAACTTGAAGGTGGGCCGGGGCGCACGCAGGAAAATGAATTTTAAGAATAAAAAAACATAATTATGAAGAAATATGATCAGAGTTCTATTGACTTTACCTCAGTACAAAAAAATAATGTGTTAATTGAATGAGAGTTATTATGGATACAAAATATTAAAGTGTAAGAGGTCTAAGGGATCTTTTATGTTGAAGCTATTGATGACTTAAATAGTTTAATGTTTGATTAGAATAATATTGTTTTTCAAACTGTAATTAGCATAAATTTTGAAAAAGTATACAAAAAATTCGAATATGATAATATTTATATTTTTGTTTTGGTCTTAGTTAATAAGTTAGAAAAAATAGATTAAGTGCAATGGGAAAGAAGATTGGAGAAAACATGTTATGAATTGTAAGACAATATTATTTTAATACACTAAAGTATATTTTAAATTAAAACTATTGAATAAATAAATACTGAAAACCTCATAATAACTCCTCATACCGTCAAATCTCATTATTTCTTATCTAACATTTTATTATATTTTTTGATACATTAGAATTTTGAAAACAGTTTTTATAATTTTTTTGTGATAGACAAATCACTAATTAGTGTTGACTATATTTAAGTTATTATTAATTATAAGTACTGGTACAACGCTAGCCAACCGGCTTTAAAACTGTGGATACAAATTATGATACTAAATTAGGTTCTAATTTATATTAGTAATATTTAAATATTTTCTTTTATTGTTATGCTGATACAATATCGAATACCTTGGTAGTTAGTAGGAAGAGATCATTGCAATGCACTCGACCAGGGATGATAGTATACTACCACTAGCCCACTATCATCACCACAGCTTCAACTCTCCATAGCGCTGAGGCGTACTAACCTCTTTATGACTTATTTTAACCCTCTGTCTTAACAGCATAGTCGCACGAGTTGGACAGTGTGGGGGGTGCTAGTTTAATCACCCCCGTTTGGCGCGCGACTAACAGAGGGTTAAGTGGGACCCTTAGAATAAAAAGATCCTTCTTTTTTTTTTCTATTTTTGTGTCCGCTTATCAAGTTGAACTTTTTTTGTTTAATTATTACAACTTGAAACAACATGAATCATGCAACATATGCGAATGGCGATAAAGACTTTTATATGTGCATCTACTTGAAAGTATGATTGGATGTACATTTAAGTAGTAACTAGTTAGTATTAATATTTTATAAGCATGTGTTGGCCCCGTGTTACAAGTGCTCATCAATGTGAGCGGATCTCATTTAGCAATGAAAGTTTCAATATTAGAATAATTAATTGGAATTAATTATAATTTATAATTATTATTTGGAATCAACGAAGATGAATGATAACTGCTTAACTAAAAATTGATATGTTTCACACTTGTAAGACGCATTTGAACAATTGGAGACCACACATTCAGGTGAAACATCTTTCTTAAAGCAACATCTTTTTATTAATTATTTAAGCTTCATTTGATTTGTAAAAATTCTAGGAAGATGTCTAGATTTGAAGCAACTGAATAACGTATTGAAATAATTTTATTTTGAAATTCTTTGAGCATTATCTGGATGATAAACGTTCTCCCCTTCCACTGCCAATAACTGGCTAAAATAATCGTAATTTTAGCGATTCTATAAACCGTGCACAATATGGCTAACAGCATCTTTTGTAGGGGTTACGGTTGGATCCTAGTAACACGTGTGTATGTGGAGCTAGGATTCGTCACTAAACACCCAGGTGGTCACCCATCCGAATGCTAGCTACGCCGGCCGATGATTGACACCCATTAGGGACTTCAGCCAATCACCACGCCACACCAAGCCCCGACTGTATTCTTATTATTTTGTATTAGTTATTAATACATTTTATTATTTATATTTTTATATTGCCTATTGCTACGTGAGGAATTGGCTTACGAGTTGTGTTTCAACCATGCCACAGGAAAAGGACATACAGATACTTTAACATGAATTATTACACAGGTAAAAGAGTATCCATATGTACATCTATTATACATCAATTTCAGGTTTATTTATTTTTTTGTTTTATTTAGATAATAATTACAATACGTATTTTACAAGAAATATTAATTTTATGTAAGTTCACGTGATAATTTCATATAATTATTAAAAGAAATTATTGTAATCATTTAGTACTATTTTTGTCTTTCATTAATTTTGTGTATCAACTTCAGTAGGTGAAAAATCCAACAACAAAAAGTAAATTTGCCAATACATGACATACATTTAAATTACTAGGAGTCATACTTTACTAGAAAATTCGTCACCCCCCCCCCCCACATAGTACTTTACTCCAATATTAAAGATTTGGATTAGTTAAATACGTAAATATTACAATTACTTGCTTCCAATCTTGTAACACCATATGTCCATATTTATAGGGCCTAACCACAGGTTTTCTCTGATCTCAACAAATTACTATAGGACTATAGTTATTTCATTTCATTTCTTAGAGTAATGTATAAATAGAATGTTATCATACATCTAAGTTAAACCATGTGCTGTGATTAATTTATTATAAGGTATCTAAAATCTTTTAACTTTTATTAAACATGTTACATGTTTATCGAACATATTTTGATATTATTTGTTATAATATACCATTATTTTTTATCTTTGACAATCGTTTTTTTAATAAAATATCATTTCAATATCCTATTTTTGTCTAACTTCTATTGAAAAGACAAATTTACAGTAATTATTACAAGGGTAAAAATTGCATAATTATTATGAATGAAGTGTAACTAGAGTCACAAAATGAAAAAAAATTGTCGTTAAAATTATTTTATATGGCGTGATAAATTTAATGTAAGACAATATCATTATTTCATTATTTTTTTTTTTCATATTCTAAAGCAAAATATTTTTTGGCGTACTTATGGAGATTATAGTAATCAAATTTCGGATAAGTATACAGATTTTTTGGCAATAAGTTGCGTCAATCGCATCGGCGATAAGACCACTAACATGAAGTTAAAAGTAATAATTAAAAAGATTTCTGTGTCGACGATTGCCCCGCCGGGGCAGATGCATTGATGGAAGCAATTGAATTGCGTGACAAATTAATTTCAAATATGCGAGGTGAGGGATTAAAATTATCAAAATGGACTACGAACTATACAGATTTAGCTCCGAATCAAAACAAAGATGAATTAACGACCGTACCAATGGATAGAGAAAGCTTGAAAACTCTAGGTTTATACTGGGAACCGAAAAGTGATTACTACACGTACGTCGTACAAGTATCTACCGTAAGTAAAAACTGAAACAATAAAACGGAATCAATAAATAAAAAATTTCGGCGGAATCAATAAATATAGCTCGGTGGAATCAATAAATAAAAAAGCTTTGCGGAATCAATACAAACAAATATCGGGCAGAATCGATAGCCGGCGGAATTGATATTAAAACGGCGGAATCGATAAAACCCCGTTATTTGACCCATTCGGCTTAGTAGGTCCGGTAATATTGGTTTGTAAAATATTGTTACAAAGTTTATGGCGTGAGAAAATCGGTTGGAACAGCCCAGTTCCACCACACATACAAATACAGTGGGAGACATACAATAATTGTCTTTTAGTAAACCTCGTTAGCTGGACTCCGACAAGAAGAAATTAATAGAGATATACGGATTTTCTGATGCATCCACGAAAGCATCATTCGGTGCGTGTATATAATATGTTACAGGCCATGGGGATGGAGAATACCGGGCAATGTAAGCCACGAATTTTTTTTAACCGAAGGAAATTATTTTTTATTATTATTACTTATTTACTTCATAGATTTTTTTTAAAAATAAAATATTTTTATTTTTAAATCATTATTCATTTTATTCATTTTTCATAATACAATAAACTATGAATTTTTGAAACATTGTGTATAAACTTTTGTTTGTTACTTATGGTACTGCCTATTTTAAAATCAAGTGTAGAAAAGCAGACAAACTATGTAATTCTAGGTATCATGCTTCTAAATCTTGTTCAAATAAATAGGTAAAATTATAAAAATAAAATTATGATACTCGTTATTTTTTTTTTTTGTTATTATATCAAAATATTCGTACTATAGTACATGAATAAAATTAATAATGATTGTATTAAAAAAAAATTATACTATACATAAGTAATGATAATAATTTATAATAATAATAAATAATAATACTAGTTGGTTAAAAAAAAAAATGGTGGTTTACATTTCCTGGGCAGGACTACATTGACTGGGCAATGTACACATTGTATTCCACATTGCCCGTAACATGATATATATGCGCACAAAAGATACGGATGGCATCGTTAAAGTGTTTTCATACCTCTCATACAAAAAACAAGGAACACGTTGGAAATGTTCAGAGTGAGAAAAATACTGCTTTAATTGTTGTGTGCACCTCACAAAAAGACGTGTCGTTAGATATTAATAAATATTCGTCGCTGTCCAAATTACTACACGTTGTTTCGTATTTATTACGATACAAAAATAATGCGTTATCGAAACGGAACGATACCTCTCGAAAAATCGGGCCACTGAATGCAAACGAGATCTCAACGGAGACCAAAACTGTTATAAAACTTATACAACGAGCACGTTTCTCAATAGAAATTGAAGAATTATAAAATAAATGTAATGTGTCAGTAAAAAGCAAAATAAATAAGTTAAACCCATTTATAGAAGGCAACGGAATTGTGCGCGTAGGTGGTAGGTTGGCAAACGGACATTAATACCGATCAAGGATTTCCAATTATTTTACCTAATGAAACATTAATTATGCTACATGAACAAAATAAAATTAATGCATGCTGGACCACATGCTAGGCTTGCATCAGTGCGTCTGGAATACTGGCCAATCAATGGGTGGAGGTGTGTAAGAAAGGTTATACATCAGTGCGTAACATGTTTCAAAGCGCAGCCAAAAAATGTGTCGCTTGTTATGGGTAATCTGCCCTCGCTCCGAGCAGACCGTTCAAGTAGGTGCTTTGAAAACTGTGGTGTGGATTACGCAGTCCATTCATGTTAAAATGCAGTAACAGACGAAACGCAGAGGCTCAAGAAGCATACATATGCGTATTTGTATGTTTTGCAACAAAGGCAGAGCAATGGTATGTGATTTGACTACTGATATGCATTTTTTCCTTTTTTTTTAAAATTTATTTTATTATTTTAAACTTCACATTAAAATATTCTCTACTGTCTATTACTTTTAAACTTAATTTCAATTTTTATTTTTTGTGAATTTTTAATAAAAAAACCACGGTTTGATATAGAAATACGTCTTTTCTTACTTTTTTGTTCAACTTTATGACACTATTGAGAGGATGTCTACGCACTATTTGTTTGCTCTTTATGTCCCATGCGCAACAAAGCAAATGTATGTATAGCAGAACCAACCATTATTAAAGTAACAATATATGGATGGTTCTGATACATTAATTGCTTTGTTGTGCGTGGGATACTGAGAGCAAACAGACGGTGCTCTGACATCCTCTACTGATCTTTTTATTCTATCCCATAAGTCAATTTTTTCAACCAATCACTAGGTAGTTTTTCAGCTGATTGGTCTAGTGGCCTTTGCAATTCACGAACCTTTCCTAAGTATTCGACATTGTTAACCTAACTATTCTATCTCATCCACACTTCCTATTTTCTCTCCCTATAAGTCTCACTCGCTCTCCCTTTCTCCCCCCCTTTTCTCACTCAGTCTTTCTCCCTCACATTTCTCTCTTTCTCTCTCTCTCTCTCTCTCTCTCTCTCTATTCCCCCCTTTTTCCATCTCACTACCTCTCTTTCTCTCTCTCACACACACACAGTCTCTATAGTGCCTACAGGTCACCGTACCTGATAATCGGTGAAAATATTTAAATATTACAAACATGAAATTTAAAACAAAAAATAAAATAAATTTCATACCTGACAAATTTCATAATTTTTATCATAATTTTATTGATAACCGGAATAGCGTTATACCAGTAGTTGCAGAACAATTAAATTGAAAAGTTGGGGGCAATACAAACTCTGATCATTTAACAATATTAAATAATTCTACTGAAAAATAAAAAGTACTTACCACATGTTTTCTGCTGT
>NW_019100759.1:15901-28733 GCF_001856785.1 Myzus persicae
AAACCATGGGGAGCCGGCTCAAATCAAGGAAAAATTTTTTGAAGACAACAATTAGCCTATCACAAACACCTGAAGCAACGAGAATAGACTTATGGAAGGAGGCAATGAAAGAGCATAACTCACTGCTATGGAAGGATCCGAAGGAAAGCTTACCGACCGGAAGTCACTTACCATGGTCGGTATGGAAGACACTGAATAGATTACGAACGGAAACTGGAAGGACAGCGAGTAATATGAAAAAATGGGGATTGAAAGATGATGGGAAATGCGAATGTGGTGGAGAGCAGGATGCGGACCATCTGTTTGTATGCCCACAATTACCGAATAAGTGTAGAAAGGAAAATTTTTTGACGCATAAAATTTCAGACAAAGCAATACAAATTGCGGCTTACTGGGGAGCGAAGGGAATATGAAGACCAATACGACAAGAAGAAGAAGACTGCATAATATGACATTGTATTCAAAATTGGCAAATTTTCACTGACGAATACCATCACTGAAAAAAACGCAGCCTGTATAGTAAAATGTTCAACAATATACGTATGAGCTATTTGTTAGTATAGGCGACGTGCATTTGATATGAATGCTACTCAAGCGCGCATGGTGGACAAAAATTTTTTTTATGATGGGACAACAGTGTACACTGTACAATATGATATCAATACTTTATTTATTAATAATTTTATTACATTACATAAAAAAGTAATTGCGTATAACTAATCATTTTTAAAAGATATAAATATGTTTAATAATAGTATGTTTACTAGTTACCATAATCAATAACATCCCATGAAACTAGATAATAGTGTTTTGTTATGAAAATTAATGTTTACAATTTTAAATTGGCTGTAGCCTGTAATGTATTAATATTATTATGTTAACTCTGATTGATGATTCGGTATTTAAATATGAGTCAATGTATAACTCTTTATTCAGGATTTAAATCTATTATTAGTAGTGGCTTTTCTGATAATGTCCAGAGTAAAGGAAAACTGTTGGTGAAAAGTCACCATGTGATAAACGTTAAAGAAATATTATTAGGTAACAATAGTCAAATTAATGGCCATGTTATACGGCAAGCTTCAGTTACGTTGCATCCATATCTAGTGAAACTCGTAGTAAGTTTAATTTAGTCTTGTAAATTCATTGTAATATTTCTGATTTCATTAATATTCTGTTTAAATAAATAATAATTGTGTTCAAACTTCAAAATGTAGTTGGAGTGAATAATCTAAAGTTCTTAAATTATATAATAGGTTAATGGGTCTAACAGAGATGTTGTAGAAGCTGTATGTCAATGTCCAGCAGGTATTGGTGGAAAATGCAAACATGTATATGCATTAACACATTATATAAATACAGAGAGTGGTCATTCTAAAACAAGTGATCGATGCGAATGGAATGAACCCAAAATTTCAAAGGCAGGAAAAGAAAAATATTGTAAGGGTAAAAGAATAGAGGAACTATTTCCACCTAAGTCTGATAAGTTGACACAGTGCACCCATACAAACACAATTCCTAATTTCATAACACCATCTTTGATTAAAATTGTCTATGATGAAGAAAAAAAATCAGAGTGTGAAAATATTGTATCTGAAGTCTTAAATAATTTAATAGAAAATGTTTTAGAGTCATTAACTTTAGAACAGTCCACATTCCTCATAAATAAGATTTTGATAAATCAAAAACAAGAAAAAAATATTTTTAAACCTGATTTTATAAATAAAATAACTGAAACTTTTTATGAAAACAATGTTAAATTGTCTAAAAATAAGATCATGAACATTTGTATAAATACAGTAAAACAGTCCAACAGTCAGGCATGGTTTGATGAAAGGGCAATTAGATTGTCAGCTAGCAGAGCACATTTGGTAAAAATCAGATTAAGAAATTATGAAAAATTAGCCATATCTTTAATAAATAAGAAGCCAATGTTTGGCAAAGGTCTAAAAAATGTTAACTATGGAAATGAAAATGAAAAAATTGCACTTAAAAAGTATAAAGAAATGTATGAGCTTGAAGTTTATGAATGTGGTTTAGTTATAAATCATTTAAATCCTTGGTCGTGTGGAAGTCCGGATGGAATTGTCATGTCTGATGGAAAACCTATAAAAGTGTTGGAAATAAAATGTCCCATTTCTTGCATTAATCAACCAATTATTACTGATGCAGGAGAATGTAATTTAAATTATTTAATTAAAGATAGTAATGGAGTTATTATGTTAAAAAAAAACCACATTTACTATACTCAGTGCCAAGTTTTGATGTACTGCTGTGGTTTGCAATACTGTGATCTTTTTATTTATTCAAGCAAGTATGAATGTATTTTAATTAATATAAAGAGAGATGATGTTTTTTTAAAGGATTGTATTTATAAAATGAATCATTTTTATTTTAAATATTACTTAAAACAATTAACAATCCATTTTGGATTATAAGGTTTTATATGTTGGTGCAAAAAAAATGTAACTTTTCAAAATATATACCTACATGTTTATACCATATTATAATGTAATGTTTGTTGTTGTTTTGATATCAATAAAATTAAACTTAAACTTTAAGTGTTTAAATGTTTAAATTTAGAAATTTATATTGGTGTATTATTTATATAAAAATGATAAATGATTTGTATTTTAATTTTAAATTGTGTTGTATGTACCAATATTCCTTTATGCTAAATAGTTAAATTGTTTTTATATTCATTATTCTTAACAATAGGCCAACGAAGCAAATGAGCTGAGGCAGCAGTTTGTAAAATTATATTTAAGAACATAATAACCACGGTACGGGGGCAGTGTGGTTTTTCTAGCCAGGTCCGCATGTTTGTAAATGCTTCATCTAGTTTAATATTTTTGTGTTTGTTTTGTTTAAATAAAGTGATTTAATAGTGTGAAAATTATTAACAATTATTTTGTGTACCATCGAGAGATAGGTATACGACAGTGGCGCCCAACGTCATTCGTAATCCACTACCCGAATTAGTTTTGAGCATTTGTGTTTTTGTTTGTTTTTGTGTTGATTAAATACAAGTCATTTTTGTGTGTTTTACCTTTGCACATATCGCGTTTTAAACTTTTCATCAGATTGAACTCTCACGGGCCACAACAGGAAGACTACGACCAACTAGATCCACAATTTTGGTGTTTTACACACTCGAGGTGAATATTTGTGTTTGGTTATAATTGATATATTCGTGATCTATATTTACGAATACTTCGGTTATCAATTTTTTTATTATTATTAGCGTTAATTAATTATATTTTAATTTTAGAGAGGGTAGTTATTATTTAATTAATTTTTATAGTTTAATATAATTAATCTAGTAGTATAAATTGGCTGTATGAACACTCCAAATAAATTTTTCTTACGTTATATTTAATAAAACTTTAATTAATTAAATTTTTTTCAGGATTTCAAAAATGTTATAATTTAAGTATATAATTTTAGTTGTAATTAATTAATTATAGTTAACACATTTTATATGACCAAGTATAGATTTAGGATTATTTAAACTAATTTTTAAAATTTATAGTTTAATGAGTCAACTTAAAGACCCTAGATCGGATCTTTCTATTACGATAAACACAGCAACAGATATCTATACACTCAAAAAACCATTTCTTATACAATATTGCGAAAATAAAAATCTAAAATCTACTGGAACTACTACCGAATTAAGAGCTAGACTAAGTAGATACTTAAGAGGAGCTATAACTTTGGAAGACGTGGATGATTCATTAGACGTTGAAAAACGTAATATAATTCTAAATAATTCAATCACTAATAAAATTGATTTAAAAAATTTACTGAAAGACGCTGAGCTATCCGATTCAAGTCCCGATCAAAAAGACAGCAATAAAAACCCATCAGCTACTTGCTCAACATCATTAGCCTTATACGACAACTTAAACAATAGTTTAAATTCATTTTCAAATAGAGTTGAAAAAATCTTAGGAAATTCAAACAAATCTGATAGTAACTCTCAAGATCAAAGCACCCAATTATATCAAAATACCTTAATACATTTTGAGGATTCTATTACTTCTCCCAAGAATTCAAAACACATATATCAGGAAATAGTGTTCAACAAAGATAACTCAACAAATAATCAAGCTAATCCTAATTTAAACACCAATTCTATTCTACCCCCACCAATTCCACCGAGCAAAAGGAGAATGAATGAAAAAACTCTTATGATTAAACCTGATAATTTCACCGGGACTGAGGACGTTAGAAAATTTTTTAAACAATATAATAAGATTAGCGACATTAATGAATGGAATGAAAACGACAAACTAAAATACTTTTCAATTTTTGTAAAAGGCACAGCCAGTACCTTTTTAGAAAATCTTGAAGACCAAAAAGGAAATTGGTCATGGAAAGAATTAGAAGAAATTTTTTTAAATGAATTTCAACCCATAGGACATGACACTATATTGCAAATCAAACTAGAAAAACGTAGGCAAGGGGAAAATGAATCTACCACAAGTTTCTTAGCTGAAATAGAAAGTTTATGTAGGCAGGTAAATAAGCACATGAGTGAAAAAGATATTTGTGGATATATTTTAAAAGGTTTAAAGAATAACATTTTAAAATCAATTTCGATGCAAGACAATAATAGCTTAAAAAACTTAAAAGAAAATTTAAAAAAATTTGAACTTATGCAGTTTAGGATAAAAAATAAAAAAGATGATATGAGTGAATATACAGAAATTCTAAATGAACAAGTATTACAATTAAACCAAAAAACAAAAGATATAGAAATAGAGAATAATGAATTGAAAAGGCAAATAAAGGACAGTTTTTCTAGAGATCGAGAGAATAAAATAAATATAAACAAATTAAGTGACGAAATACAAAAAATAAACTTATTAAGAAAAAGATCGGTATATTTTGATGACAACAATAAACAAAAAAATAATAATCGCGATTATAATGAAAACAGAGGACGAAGTTACAATAGGAATAGAGACGTCGACAATGATAAACGTGAGTACCGAGATAATAGTCCATACCCACGTTGGAGAAATGATAGCGAAGAGAGGAATTACAATAAAAGAGATAATAGTCCTTACCCCTCTAAGCTGTATAATCGATATTATAGAGATAATAGCAAAGACAACAGTTACAATAGAGACAGATCATACTCAAGAGAAAGAAAAAACAATTATGATAGTTCTAGGGAAAGTAGTAGAGACAGAAGTTACGACAGAGATTTTAAAACGTATAAACATAGAGACGATCAAGACAGGGAAACAAGAGGAAATTACAAACAGTATGGTAAAAACAAAGACGAAGGAAAACGATACACAAAAAACCGTCAATACAGCAGAGAGAATAGTCGAGAAAGAGTACCAGGAAAATATAGAGAAGACCGCTATGCGAAAGAATCCGAGAGAGTTACTTGCTATAGGTGTAACGAGCGAGGACACTACGCAGATAATTGTAAAATGCCAAAAAACGATGAAACCTTCACATTTATCAACCATTTTAGGTTTAAAATAAATTGAATCTAAGCCAACAATATTTGCTTGAGTGTTAACATTGTTATTGGAAAAGACACAAGAAAATTCAAAACTGTTATTAATTAAATTCATAGAAGTTTGAGTAGATTTATCCTCAGTGTGTTTTACAACATCAGGGCAGACAAGTTCATTTGATACAGTTAAATTATTAGATATTCTTGAATTGGTAGATATAATTGTATTACAAGATTTTCTTTTTTGTAAACGATTGAAGCGACTGACACTCTCTTGTGCTGGAACATTCTGTTTGTATATTTTAGGAAATATTGTTGGATAGAATGATGGACTATTTGGGTGTTTGGATGGTTTACCATCAATAAAATGTTCACTACATATTCTTGAATTTTGATTCGGTTTCCATGGTTGATTGTTAGAGCTAAAATTTAACAGATAATTACCACATATAATGATTATAATTATATGCAGTTTTAGTTAAAACTAAGTACATATTACATGAGTAAAAGTTAATTTTTCATATTAAAACATAAGGTTATAATATAAGGTTTACAAGGGGGTTTAATTCAAAATAGGTGGGTTTTAGTTTTAGATACCTACATACCTTTTTCGCTTCACTGCTTGAATCCATTTATTTTTCTGTAGAATTTCATGAGGTTTACCAGGAAAACGAAAAAAACTAACATTCGTCGTGTTTTTATATGTATTTGTACAACCAACAACACAACAGATCTGATTACTCATTTCAATTTTGAATATTTTAATAGGTACCTACCTACCAAATAAAAATGATTTCATTGACCGAAAACAAAAACGGCCTACAGTTAGATGACTGTGATGCGGTAAATAAACCCGTAATACCAACGTATTGTATTAATTACTATATTATTATACTTAATTAAATTAATTAATAATTATACGTAAATTAATCGCATAAACAAGACATTAGATTAATTTACTGTTAGATATGCAATATCGCCAATATCCATTAACAATAATTGACGTATACGGTATACCATCAACAGTTCGAATGTTGTCCACTAGGGCGCGCATATTGCGCACATGCACGTCGCCTATAAATAACAGATATAATATAGCTAAAATAATCTCTTTAAGTTGTAGCTTTAATCTTACCTATACGTAGTTATTATGTGTTAATTTGTGTTTTAACATTTTTTTCAAGAACGTATAAGTTTTATACCTTACGAAATCCATATTTCTTCACTATAGGTACGGCAAGTTAAAACTGATATGGAAACTTACAACCAACTTTTTTTTTTACGTACATAAATAGTCAGTTTTCTGGTTTTAAAATAATGAAAAGTAAATTTTGATGTAATACGTAGTTATCATTAAAAATAATAATTTTTACTATATTTATTATTTAATTTTTTTTTTAACAACAAACTACGCAACTAGGACTTGATTAAAAGTAACTCATTATTTAATATACGTTTAGCAATAAAAATCAGTTAAGTTAAAAATGTTAAGATATTGAAAATTATATTAAAAAAAGCTGGTATGTGGATGTCGCTCTGTTGTATATTAGGTTAAAAGTAACGGATGGTGTAATGGATGTTGTTAAGTTTGAATTCAACAATAAAAAATCATTGTATACGAAAAACGATTCTGGGCGAAGACGGTCTGTCAGTCTATAATATTACTTAATAATTTAGTAAATTCGATGATATTATTGTGATTAAAGTAATTTATTTTACTTGTAAGTATTAGTACTACACGCAGTAGATAAAATTCATTAAAAAAAAAGTACATTTGAAAAGTCATTGTGGGTATAAAATATAATAATATACTTTAAAAGTTTCAAGTACCCAAAAAAATAATATTTTTAATTTACAACAAAATAACATAAATCATTATTCTTGGCAATTGAATCTTTAATTTAGTTCACACATTTGAACATAAAAAATATGTGATGATATTTTTTTGATTTTTTAATAACAGAATCACCTACTTGCTTGGAACTTTGTTTTAAATTTTCAACCCTAACCTACAAAAGTTGAATATTTCAAAAATCTTAAATGATAAAATTATTTGTACATTTTAAATGATGTGAATTTTGTTAAGATTTAAACATTAAATGCTCATTACTAAAATCGTACCTATGTATTTTAAATATTTTTTAACTAACATTATAAATATCTATCAGCAGAATTTTATTGCATTTTCAAGCTTTTTTACCCAACAAATACAATTTTATTAAAATTTTATTAACCTCCTGAAAAAAAAACTAAATAAACTAAAAAAATTCAAAATTCAAATTGTTTGTAAACAGTAAAATTGTGTTAAGTATATGAATTGAAAATATAAACAAATTATGTGAATTCAAAATATCTGCAATTATTGGTTTTTCCATTAAAAAAAAATAAGTAAAAATCACTATATGAGAAATGGAGTGAATATCCAATGTTGTCAAAATTTCAACATCAAATGCTTATAAAAATTTAATTCGACTTTCCGGTAGAATTTTTTTTTTGGTAAAGGCAGACAAACTTATAAGGAATATTGTATTAAGTTGTAAAAACTTAAATATAAAACGAAACATTTTTATGAATTTCTAACTCAAAATATTTTGCACATTTTCGTGACTTTTACTTATTTTGTCAAAATTCAAACGCTTATAAAAATTTGTTGTCAAAATTGTATGGTTTATAGAAAACGCCGTTATAAATATTCAGTAAAAATTTCATGTATATCTCCGGTATTTTATTTTATTTTTTTGAAAGTTACATCAAAAACCAAAATCGATTTTGTCGAAAACCGGGTTTCCGTAAAAATTCGCTTTTTTCCTTAATATTTTTGTTTGTTTTTCCTGCCGCTTTTGAAAACTATTGAGAATATTTTACTTTTGACCCATCGAAGTACTGATACTATTCACATTTCTAATAGAAAAGATGCTTGTCGAAAAAAATCTAAGCACTACTCTCCCAAATTAACGTGATGACAGAAACAACGTGAACTTAGTTCGAAAAACGACGACGACGAGCGGCGTTTGTATGTTATTTGATCTCTCGTATTTTATGCATTTGCTCTCAGAAATAAAATATTATGTGTGTACGTAGGGGAACCATATTTTTCATGAAATTCAATTTTTATTTAAAAAATAAATTTAAGCACCAAAAAAAGTACGAAACCAAAATTATTTACTTTAAGCATCGACGCTTTCGGGCTTCGGCAGAATTTCTGATATTGTGAGTGAGTGCACTGCGGAATAAATCAGATATACGACTGAACTTAAGTCTGAAAATATTGAGATTTATTATGAAAAAAAAACCGTACGGATCGCTTCATGCTTCTTGTTCATATCTGCAGCTTTGCTAACTGAAATTTTAGATCAATTGCGTCTTTGCAACTACTTTGACAATCGCCACGGATTGCATTATAATTTATACTACGTCAATATGATAAAACCATAGATATATAGTACATTACAAAATTGTATATCAAGGAGGTCCGTGCTTGAGATTTGATCATTAAGATAATAAAATAAGGTATAACAATAACCAAAATAGTTTATAATTTTAATATTTAAATTACAACAATATATAAAGTACCTATTATTTTAATTTTAATTTAATAATTAATTTAGGTGGTGTTTAAATATTCGAAGCACAAGCAAATTTTTTTATGAGTTATTAAATAAAAATCTTATTGTAAATAAATGTGATTACTACTTTTTAGATTTAACATAAAGGTATTCAGCGCCCAATGCATCACAATATTACCGTATACCGATTATACCAACTGTGTTTAGTAAAATTCCAAGTTAAATCTTTCTCTGAATACTGTCGAGCACGAAATTAATAATTAATATTTCAAGCATTAATTTTGAGTGCATTGGTTAGGTACATTTTTAGCTATACGAGATTATTTAAAATTTAAAATTTCCTTATTTAATTTCCAATAGATATTCAATAATCAGTAGAGCGACTTTCCCAGCTTTATATAATAATTTGATGTTTGATGTACGACGGCGTCACTTTAATTCGCGGTTCGACCCCAAGCAGACGGCATAGTAATATTCATATATTACTCAACATTTATATAAACTAAAAATAAAAATTGTTGAATTTTGTGGGACATAAGAACTCCCGCGTACTGTACTACTGTATAAGTATGACTAGTATATGTACAACACTATTTATATCTATTTAATTGTATACCTAAATATATTATTATTCTGCGACCTGGATATGCCGTCTTCGTTTGTGCTATAAGCGTATATTTTTGTGTTGCGCGCTCGGGAACAAAAAATATGCCCCCAAACTTTACCCGGGTAGCAAATAGTCTGTGACAATAAATTTTAATTTTGAGACTTAAAAGTAAAATATGTAAGCCCCAAAAGAATATGTAATCAAACTTACGTATACATCGACTGTTCGGGTAATATATAGCTGCAAGGCCATAATATCTTGAGTACAGACGCCATATCGAGGAACTTCTTTCTTCATCTAAACCCGAACTGAAAAATCGAGATTTTTTATAAAAATTACTTGAGTAGAATGGAATATGTGAGCAAATGTTTATTGTTGCCTTACACATTTCTCTTTTGTTCAATTAAATTATTAGATTAGTGAATCGTCCCCGACGGGCGACGAGTGACGACGATTAGCTTTTGCCATAGATGATAGATATTATAACATAATATGTTGTTATCAGTTTTCGAGTTTTTGAATTCTTTGGATGACACGATACATTTTTTATTTCAGATTCCGAAACATAATATTATTCGGAGTGTTTAAATCTATACAATTCAGAACACAGAACTCTACGAATAGGCCATTTAGATACACTACTGTCGCGAGTCAATTTTTTGTCCGGCATCTCACAATAGTGTTTTTAGTCTTAATGGTTAAACTAAAACTTAATATAAAACTCTAGAAGTGTCGAGATATGAAAAAAATTCAAAATTAGGCTTTGAAATTTACAGAAGTAATAAAAAAATGGATACTTTAATCGTGAATATAATATTCTCTCTGGGCTCGGCATTAATATGTTATCAGACAATATTATTCTATAATAGTGTGCAGTATTTGCTAAAAAAATGTGTGATTATATTATACTACTACACTATAGTGTAATATATAATGTAATAAATATACAGCCGTGTAGGTACCTAACTAAGGCTCTCACATAAAGGTAAGTGATGGGGGAAAAAACCTTATGACCAAGGTTCGGGACTAATAGCATTTGCATACTTTTTTTATTTATTGTAAAATGTAGCAGAGTGTGAAATAAATTCATACCAAATCTTATTCATATATTATATTATATCTTAACTTAACTAAGAAATAATAATTAACCTAAATAAATATTTCGGTAAGGTGGGTGGTGGGGGGGGGGTATGTAGTTAAATATGATTTGCCCTATGTATATTTTTATAGTTCGGCGCGTCTGAAGCGCTCGTTGGTACATTGTCATTGAGCAGTGTGCACACACCAAAGACATAACATTTCATGTCTACGGCACAAACAAATGATGACGTTCACGATGACAATAATAATAATAACAGCAATAATACAATATCCAGCCCAACGGTAGTGGCGCGAAGTCAAGTAAAAAAATTAAATCGAAGCGGACACGACCGTAGCAGGTACATTACCATAGCCAGAGTTTGCCCATTTTCTTTAGTTAGGCCTACAGAGTACAGACCTAATGAATGGACAGATTGGTCCGTTTGTGATATCAATAGATCGGGGCATGATATGCAGTTTATACCTTGGTCGTTTTTGAAAAAAATGGTTGTATATTACCGAATATATTAGCAGAAAAGTTAAATATTTTTGGGGGCAAAAAGATATTGTGCTCACTGCTCGACCGTTCTTAGTTGTAACGTTCGACGTTGCAGCGCCAGAGACAGTATTATGCCGTTACGCATACGTCGGGCAGCGGTTCCCGCCGCTGCTTGCGCCTTCGCTTATCTTGATAATATATTAATAAATAATAATATGCCAAATAGTAAATAATTACCATTATCGTATTCGTTCTGAGCTTCTGACGACATTCAGTGTTGGCAATGTTGACATGTATTTTCGCCGCCGCGCCGTAATATATAATAAGTAATAACCACGTGTTATTTGTTGTAATTGTAACTACAAATATTAAATAGATATTTAATAATTTTTTTCAATTTTTTTTTTAATGTATTCTACAGTGTATCAACATAAATTACCATGGCAAACTATGAATGAAGCCCATATACTTGCATAATTCTACATCAAAATAAATGGCTACGATGTAATGACACTCCAATAATAGTCCAATACATTTTAAACGATGACCTCAAGAGGGTGAAGATGTGTATATTATAATAATGTAAAAAAAATTCGAATAAAATGAATAAACAAACATAATAATATAGTAAATAAATAAATAAAAACATCAAAAACATGCAAATCATATAACAAAAAAATGTCTGATTTCTCAACAAAAACACTTCGTCCAACTCCGTATAAAAAATTGCCAGGTCAAAAAAAGTAGTTATTTATAAAACTTAAGCATTATAAAGATGTGATATCATTAATAAATGAAAAGTGAATTAAATTAATAATACATTTATTCTACCTATATCAATAGTTTATTTACTTTGCTAGAATTTTTTTCGACAAATAAACATGTCTGTCCATAACTGGAATATTTAACACATTTCCAATACAAATGTTATTAAATTTGTTTTGTAAAATGGTCTTAATTATTAATTTATAAATTAAATAAATTCTCTCAAAGTAAATAAACTATTGAGATACAATAAATATATTTTATAATTTAAAATTTAATTGACTTAGCATTTATTAATGATACAACATATTTATAATGCTAAAGTTTAATAAATGACTATTTTTTTTTTTACTTTGCAATTTTTTACATGGAGTTGGACGAAGTGTTTTTGTTAAGATTTATTGATACGATTACAAAGTCGGGTATTATAGGTACCTATATTATGCATGACAAAATGGATAATTTCTTGTCATGGGTATACAGTGTCAGTGAGTATATGGTCTGTCTCCAATAAGAGTATCCTGTGGGGGGGGTGATGTCTCGGGTGGCTCGGGTGGCCATATATACAGTGGTATAGAAGGGGGGGGGGGGGGGGCTCGGGCGGCGTCAAATAGTAATGCCAAAGCACGGTCTTAGAATATAAGGTCAGGCAAGTTTCAAAAGGAACACACGCTTTTATCACGGAAAAAAATTGGAACGGGAGCAATGCTGCGCTCTATTGGTAAAATAACTGGAACGGGCGCAGTGCTGCGCTCTATTGGTAAAATAACTCCTGTAGTTTATACAAATTAAACTATTTATATTATTTATATACATATTGTAATTTATATATTCTA
>NW_019100760.1:0-13400 GCF_001856785.1 Myzus persicae
TATATATGTATAAATTAAGTAGTTACCTATTTTATATGTACTTTTTTTGGTTATTAACTATTATAAAATACCAATCACAAAAATGGTAGGTACATAATTATTATGTATTATTATTGTTATTAGTAAGTACCTACTTATAGTGTAGTATTATGAACTTATGAATTAAGATTCAATTTATCTGACTACCTGTATATTTGATATGTATATGGTTTTATATTAATTGATAGGTATATCAGAGTCTTTGAGTATACATGAAACAAAAATAGAATTAGAGTTTGGTATGAATTCTGAACAGTTGGCAAATGCTTCAATTAACCCTAAGTATAGGACTATTCGTCATTGGTATGATAATTGGAAGCTAAATAATTTGGGATCATCTACTGAACATAGTGTATTACAAGTACATAACTATATTTTTAAATTAAATTAAATTAATTTTTAGATTAAATTAACAAATCCTATTGTTTATTAGACCTTTTAAAATTTAAGATTTTTCTTTTAGAAACTGGAAGAAAAGTTAAATGATTATAAAAATAATGGACATATTGTAAAGTTTAGTGAAAATCCATTTGCAATATTAGTTGTTACTCCTATTATGCAAAGAGCACATACCTTAGCTTTTTCTAAGGATATAGCTTTTGTGGATAGCACCTCATCATGTGATACGCAAAGTCATTCTGTTACGTTTATGTTAACTTCATGTGGCATTGGAGCTGTTCCACTAGGAATGTTTATAACTAAAGGACAAACAACTAATGACTATAAAGCAGCTTTTAAATTATTGAAAGACTCAGTTCCATGCAGTTTTGATGGTCATGGATTTCCTAAACAGTTTATTATCGATGATAGTGAAGCAGAAAGGCAAGCATAAAGAGCAATTTGGCCAGAATCTAGCATTTTTCTATGTAGGTTTCATGTTTTGCAATCAGTATGGAGATGGTTATGGGATTCAAAACATGACATTCGCAATGAAGACAGGAAATTATTATTTAAATTATTCCAAACCATTTTGAATGCATCTAATAATAGTAGTGCCAGTGAAGCATATAGTATTGCTATTGGTAAATTAGTTACTGCAAATAACTGTAAAAATGACAATATAATACCACTGAAATATGATAAATGGATCAAATATGTAAACAACTATTGGGAGAGGAAAGAAGTTTGGTGTCTGGCTTTTAGAGATGCTTCTGTACATGGTAACCAGACAAATAACTTTAGTGAAGTGAATGTACGCATATTTAAAGATATTGTGCTCTCTAGAAATAAAGCGTACAATGCAGTTGCTTTAATTGATTTTATTTGTACTAGTCTTGAGGAATATTATTTAAGGCGTTTAAGAACATTTGTGAATAGCAGAAATGATACTGCAAGACTGCTTTTCCAAGATCAATTAAAAAGAGCTGTATACATTAACAAAAATGCAATAGAAAAATTACCAAATAATATATTTAAAGTGCCATCGGAAACTAATAGTGGTTTTTATGAAGTTGATGTTACATATGGATGTTGTAACTGCTCAAAAGGAAATTTAGGAGCTTTTTGTAAGCATCAAGCTGCAGTATATCATCATTTCAACACAAGTATGCCAAATCTACCTGCTATAACTGTAAACTGCCGTTTACTTTTGGCTAAATTAGCATTTGGGGAACATGTACCTGATAAATTATTTTATATGCCACTTGTCTGTGAATCAGATTCTGATAAAATTAATGAATCATTGAATGAAGCTACACCTGCTAATTATGAAAACAACGAACCATCATGTTCTAAAATACCAACAACTTTAACAAATCAAGCTTTAGAAGTTGACTCTAATTCAAACTCTGAATATTATGCTGAACAAATCCAGGAATTATTTAAATCAAATTCGGAAAAGTATACATCATCAACTTCAGTATCAGTCCTCAGCAAATGTCTAAATCGTTTAAAAAAAGTAAAATCTGCTGCTTCTAGGGAGTCATTTTTGAGTACTGCTGGCAGTAATATTTCTCTGAGGCATCGAACTAGAGCAACTATTCGAGTGCAACCTACAGCAATAAATAGAAGAAAACTGGGGATCACAAGAGGCAGCAAACGATTACCTTTAGGGCGACCCTTGAATACCGATATAAACAGAAAAAAGAAAAGAAAAAGAAATTTAGGTGAAAATGTTCAAAAGAATGTTCCAAATGCTAAATCGCATGGAACAGGTCATTAATCATATGCATACAATTTTTAATAAAATATTGAATCTTTAACTTTATTAGGAACCTATCTGAATCTATTACATTAATTTTTTATTATTATTATTAGTTTTTTTTTCAATTATTATTTATTTTATTTTATTTTAACAAAACGTTAAATTTTTTATAAGTTATGACAAGTTATTTATACTTGCACTTTTTGATATTTAACATTTGATGACATCTGACTTTATGGCAACCATGGATTTGGTGCCACTGGCCAAAATGAAGATATAATATACGATTAATTTTTCATTTATTAGTTATTGCTTTTGTTGTATAATATTATGATAGATAAAAATAGGTATTAAAATATTTTTTATACAATTAGCTTATACCAAAATAATGATTTTACATGATTACATTTTAATTTGTCTTACCTTCTAGAATAAATTAATAAAACAGAATTTACAAGTGCTTTTATTATTACTTAACAATTTAATTATAATAATATAAGTTATGATCAAATACTTAAAGTATTTGTATTTTAAGTAAATACACAGTATGTACATATGCAATTAAATATCTACTAATTATGCATAGTAAGTAAAAATACTCTGAACTAAGAAAAGCATTTTATGAATGTACAAATTGATGTAAGTACCTATTAGGTAACCCATTTCTATAGGTAGGTATATTTCCTCATATCTACCTATTATACACATTTAATTAATAATTATAATGTTATTTTACATTGTATTTTCTAATATAAAACAAATTATTATACCTAATCATCATACAATACAATTAATTTAATATGTCCAGTGTCAAAATGTATTTAAATTTATTGTAGGTGACCATATAACTAAATATTATAATCAGTAATCACTGTCTAATTTTAGTATCTACTATTTAATGATACCTACAATAATTTACTTTATTATAATACAATTATTGCAGACTATAATATTAGTATACTTGTCTATGGTAATAACTAATAAGTAATAATCAATAATCATTGAAATATATTATGATAACAAAAAAAACACACGATTGTAAAATTAATACATTCATTGCTCCGCTCAGAATTTAAAGTGATAAAAATAATAATAGATTCTCATCTATTCTGTGTTGTAAGAAAGTATTACACTATTCCAATAGTATTTGAACCAGCTAAAATAATATAATATTAATATAGATATTTAATTTAAAGAGTTAGACATTTTGCAATATTTAGGCATTTTTATCATCAATTAAGGGTTAATCTAAGTTTTAAAAATATTCTACAAAAACTAAAGTAGTAACATAGAAGTAATGTAAGTAGTAGGTACCTAATATAAGTATTTGCTATCTTATGCTTTTTATCAATCATATTTTGATAACTATATGTTAACTATCTTGCCGGGAATTTAAAATCAACCAATGAGAGTGCGTAGTAGAATACAGGTGCCGAGACCGACCCCAGAATGCTTATATGCTCCCCGGGGACTTGCCCGGTACAACAACGGAATCGCCGTGTAATTCAGAATTTTATGCGAAAAATTCTCTAAGTCCAAGGCGGCGCTCCGACGATACAATTGACGGATGGTACCCTGGTACTTTGAGACTTATAATTATGCGGAAAAAGGACTTAAGTCCAGTTAGGCTTTACCTAGATAAGCTAAATTGGACTTAAAGTACTCACCGATTTTTTGTCGAATCTTGGATATCCCACACGACGTTTTCGTAATTGCGTTTGATTTAAGTCTCTGAGTTTCCACGAAAACCCGGTTTTTAACACCAAAACGCAATTATGCTGAATATCAATGATATTAATTCGCGAAAATTTCTCTAAGTCCGAAAAGTAGCACACCGGATGAGGTCTATGACCTGAGACGTCACTAGGGCGTAAACGTGACCGGCCCGGTATTTTAGGGCCTATACTTTAACATGGTTAAAACTAAAAAACGGTACTTACGGAGAAGTGCTCGACGGAGCTGACCTGGACCAGCCTTAAATCGTTCGAGTAACTTAACTGCACATTTATACGCACTTTTCAGAAAAAATTTTCGCGAACTTACGGAGATAAGCCATCTGCCGTGTTTTCCCGCAAGAGGGCGCTGCGCGGAGCGAAACTAACGCGAACAAAACACGTCCGTTCCCCACGAAGGCCGTGGCACCACTTTCGTTACTGAACAGTCAACCTTGCGAAAAACTGTTTCGGTCAGCCAGATCATTAACATCAACTTTTTCAACGGTTATACATTTTAGCATGTATGATTTAATACATCGCCTACACAGAATTGAAATGCTAAATATTATTAAAAATGACTTGAGTAACTCAAAAAATAGGGAACTAAATGATGCGTATGATGGACTTGGTGTACAATTTTATTTTCCAATTAATCATCGCACAGCAAAAGATAAAAATAAACAGTTAAGGAACAACGAAGAGTTACAATCATTGTCAGACATCCGTATACAAGAAATCTGAAATAGTTGAAAAAAGTTTACTATATGTACAATTACTTGTTACAAGTTTGGGTTTAATGGAAGAGAGCATGCTAGTTGACAACTCAATTACCAAAACAATTAAAAGTTGGATAACAGTTAAATCTAAAAATGCAAATTATAAAATACCAGATAAAGAACAGAATAACAGTGATAATGACAGCGATGATCGGGGTGATGATGATATTCAAAATGAATATATTAATGAATGTACTAGTATGGTTGTAGAAAAAAAAAAATAATTGTGATCAGGAATTATTTGACCAGGAGACAGATGAATTCAATCAATTAAACAATGCTTCACAGATTGATCTTACCACCTATCTAGGGCTGGACAGTACAGATAAAACAAGAATTACAGATCTAAACTTGAAGGATTATTCAAAAGAACTAGGTGAAATTGACATATCTACTGATAGTCCATTTGTATGTTTATGTTTATCTTCGTCAAAAGAAGTAGTAATAAAAAAAAGTTCTTTGTGTTGGCTTTTGGAAAACAATAAAGATCGGATAAGCACTGACAGACTACGAAGATTTATTGTTAACGCCAAACCTCACATTAAAAGTGTTCTTAAGGATAACCCCCAAGATAACCATACTGTGACACCGTTATCTGAAGATGATACATCAAATGAGTCTAATTTTTCATTACACGACAGCCCTGATACTGAAAGTTCTGACAATGAAAAAAATAAAAGTGACAAAATAGAAATTGAAAAAGAAAAATATTATGCTGTAATGCAGTGGTCTCAAACACGCGGCCCGCGGGCCACATGCGGCCCGCAACCCCTTTTGATGTGGCCCGCAATAAATATTTATTTCTTCAAAAATTGTTTGATTTTTTTGTTTTATACATTCGTAATAGGAATTTCCCAAAATAATTTAATTCGATCATGATAAGCACAATGCGATAAAAATAATCTATTAAGATAAGTGTTATTATTTAACGTGTATTACGTGTAGGTACGGGTTCTTATTATACTCAGTTCGTGAATGTAGTTTGTGTGCGCTACTCGTTCAATAAAATGTCAAGTGTTAAACGTAAAATCGGTCAAGAAGGACGTATTTTTCAAGAAAAATGGGGCTATGCATATTTTTTTACCAGTTGTAATTCTGTTCCTATATGTTTAATATGTAAACAAAGTGTATCAGTCATCAAAGAGTATAACATTAAAAGACATTACGACACTAATCATGGTAAGATTTACGATAAATTTGTTGGAAAGTTACGTGAAGAAAAATTTGAAGAATTAAAAAAAAGTCTTTTACATCAAACAAAATTGTTTGATAATATAAGAAAAGAAAATATCGAATCAGTTAAATGTAGTTATATCATAGCAGAAAAAATTGCTCGTGCTTCAAAACCGTTTAGTGATGGCGAGTTCATTAAAGAGTGTATTGTTAGTGCGGTGGAAGTTATATGTCCCGAAAAAAAACAAGCATTTTTAAATATAAGTTTAAGTGGAAATACTATTGCTCAAAGAATTGAAGAAATGGCAAGTAATGTTAAACAACAATTACATGAAAAAAGTAAGAATTTTTTAAATTTTTCTATTGCTATTGATGAAAGTACCGATATTACAAATACAGCACAGTTGGCTATTTTTATCCGTGGAGTTTTTGATAATTTTGATGTAACAGAAGAGCTCTTAGATTTAATTCCTATGACTGACACTACAACAGGAAGTGATTTATATAATTGTGTGGAGAAATGTCTTAATGAATTAGAAGTAGATTGGAAAACATTTTCAAGTATAACTACTGATGGTGCTCCCGCAATGTTAGGTGTAAAAGCGGGATTGGTTTCTAGACTAAAATCAAAAGCCTTGACTTATGGTGTAGAATTGAAAAGTTTTCACTGCATCATTCACCAAGAATCCTTATGTTCGAAAAAATTGAAAATGGAACATGTTATGAATATAGTCATTAAAACTGTTAATTGGATTAGATCTCATGCATTGAATAATAGACAATTTAGTGCACTACTTGAGGAAATGGATGCTCAGTATGGTTGTTTGATATATCATAGTGAAGTGAGATGGCTTAGTCGTGGAGCAGTGCTACAAAGATTTTTCAATTTATTAAAAGAAATTAATTGTTTTATGATATCTAAAAATAAAATTGTTTCGGAACTGAATAATATTGATTGGATTAAAGATTTAGCTTTCCTTGTTGATATTACTACACACCTAAATGTTCTTAACGTACAATTACAAGGAAAAAATAAAGTTATCACAAATATGTGCGATTCGATTCAATCATTTACTATGAAACTTAAATTATGGGAAACTCAACTTGTATCAAATAATTTGGTACACTTTCCTACATTAAAACAGGTATCTACAGAAAATAATGATGGAAAAAAATTTATTTCACATATTTTATTTCTAAAAGACGAATTTCAGTGTAGATTTGTAGATTTCCAAAAGTATAAAGACGATTTTTTACTTTTTAGTGAGCCATTTTCCATAAATGTTGAAAATGTAAGGGAAGATCTCCAACTAGAATTAATAGATTTGCAATGTAATACTAATTTAAAAACAAAATTTGAAACTGTTGGAATTCCTGAATTGTTTAAATACCTTGAAAACAATTATCCAAAACTGCAAAAACATTTTTGTTACATATTATCCATGTTTGGTAGCACGTATGTATGTGAACAATTATTTTCCCTCATGAAGTTGAATAAATCAAAAAGCCGCAATCAAATTTCCAATTTAAAATTGCAATCTGTTCTACATTTGGCATCCAGAAGTTCTTGTGCAAATATAGACAGTTTGGTACAAAATAAGAGATGTCAAGTATCAAGTGCAGCTCGAAAATAAAAAGAAACTATTATTACTACTAAACAAAAAATCAAGACACTGTACAATGTACATCTTTGTTAGAATTATAATCAATAAAATAATTACATCTTTCCTTAATTTATTTTGTTTATTTTAGATTTATTATTAAACTGAGTAAAAAAAAGTGTTTGGCCCGCAAACCTGTGAAGTAAATATATATGGCCCGTAGGTAATTTGAGTTTGAGACCCCTGCTGTAATGTATGATTTATCATGGTACATTGGTCGTATAATAGGAATTAATCATAATAATATGTATTTAATAAAATTCCTCAAAGCAGAACTAGATAGTTTTATATGGCCAAGAAATCCATCAGTTGAACTAGTTGACCCTAAATTTATATTTTATGGACCTATTGAATTGACAGGCTGTGGGGAATTCAAGATAAAAAGAACGGATTTCTTAAAAATAAACAATTTGTATAAGCAAATCAAAAGAAATAACAAATAACGTTTTAATTAATAGGTACATTAGGTATTTGTTTTTTTTTTTTTACAGTTATAATATCTAGCTCAGTTTATTTTATTTAAATACTATTGCCTAATGAATGGTTTATTTTTATTAATATTATTATTATTATTATTATGTTGTATTGTATTATTCATTACAAGTTCCTACTTAAGTTATTATTTTTATTTTTAAGAAATATTTATTTTTATTTAAGTTTAACTTGTTGTCAGTTGCCTTAAAAAAATATTAATAAACAGTAATGAAACAGTAGTTAACTTTTTCCATAAATATACCAGTAATTGTACAATAATTTATTATTGTTATACAATACATATTGTTGCAGAAATATTATATCATGTAGGTAAGTTAAACATTTTCAATTATGTCAAAATATGTAAAAGAAAGTCCTGGAATTCTCTAGGAATTCATAAGGAAGTCGAGAAAACCTTGAGGAAGTCTGGGAATTCTTTACGAAATTTAGGAATTCTAATGGAATTCTTTAGGAAGTCTAGGAAGTCCAGGAATTCCAATGGAATTCTTTAGGAAGTCTGGGAAGTCTTTAAAACAGGAATTCTGGTGTACAAAATATTAATTCGCGAATGACCCTCGGGTTGTAATGAGACTACCTGAAAGTTATGAAAATGATACTGATATTATTTTTCCTGATAATGATTTTAAAGGATATTTAATTGGTCGAATACTTTCATTTGGATACATTTTCAAAAAAAAAAAAAATGTAATCGAAATTATGCACTAATGATGGAAGACACTGCAAATGATTTAGAATGCCATTGTACCTACTATATAATTCATAAAGATGGTAGTTTAAGTTATTTTGAACTAAATGGTTTTATTTATCTACACTTGAAATATTATAAATTTTCAATTCCAAATCCTATTATAAAATGTATTGAAAATAAGCATACCCTAACAATTAATTCAGATGTATTGTCCAAAATTAAAAATAAGGTACTTGAGTTACAAACAATTAATAATCTACTTCCAGCTCAGTCAGAAGAAAACCAGTCCCATATTTCTTGGCCAACTTCCAGAAGTGACGATTCTGGTGATGAATCATCCAAAGAGGCACATAATATGAGCCTACATGACAGCCCAGATACTGAATCTTTAAATTCTGATAGTGATAATAATACAATAAATATGGTGATAGATGAAACAATTAATTTAATTGTTGAACAATATTATGCAGTGATTTATGATACAAACTGTACATTGGACGAATAATTAGTGTAGGATTAAGAGCTGAACCACAAAATAAAAATTTTTATCAAATAAAATTTTTAAAAGAAGACTTAAATACCTATATGTGGCCAAAAACTGCAGATATTCAAGATGTCAATAAAAAATTTATAATTTATGGGCCAATTAGTTTACAAGGATCTGAACCATTCTCAATTAAACGTTCTGATCGCATGAATATTAAAAAAAAACTACAAACATTTTAAAAGTACTCATTTTTAAATTTAAATTTTTTGGTATTTATCCAAAATAATATATTAAGTTTTATGTTTTTCATTTTAAATATATTATTAAAATTATTATAATAAATGTACCATGTACTCAAAATTCAAAATTATACAAATTAATATACACCAATATGTTAAACATTGATTTATTATTGTTACATTTCAGTAGGTAGGTAAGCTAGGTAAGTATATTAATATAATTAAATAATTAAATTTGAATTAAAATCAATAAATTACTAACAGAACTATGAACGTAAGGTACCCTAACCTATATGGTTATATACTATATTTCTAAGCTTTGAAGTGTATATGGATAAAAAAAATACTTTGTTATTCTATTAACAATTGGTACCTATATGATTATATATATTTAATATAAAAAGTACTTTGATAACTTTGGTAATCTTAGAAATCTTTTGGTAATCATGGAAATTTTTTGGAAATCTTAGTAATCTTATGGAAATCTTAGTAATCTTATGGAAATCTTAGTGATCTTATGAAAATCTTTAGGTAATCTTGGAAATCTTGGTAATCTTATGGAAATCTAGGTGATCTTGGAAATCTGTAATCTGGTGTACATAATTTACTTGAGTGATTTACCCCACGGGTCAAATACTGTAACCCTCAACTTCCCTCACTTTGATGCATAGTAACTAATTTAAACAGACATCTTTTTAATTACGTTTCCTTAAGCATACAATATTGTTTTTTCAATGATTATGTTAGGTTTTATATGTGAGTCTAAGATTATAATCAAAAAATCGGAAAGATTAATTTGTTACCTATTATCAGGAATTTAAATTAATTAATGTACTAAGTATTGAACCCATAATTCAAGGATAATCGCTCACATCAATAAAATTCATCAAGTATTTCTGTACTAATGAAAATGTTAAAATAATATTAATATAATTAAATAATTAATTTGATACATAATAAGCTACCTGATCCTAATTAGACAATTATATTCAATTTAACTATATTTGTATACTAATTATTTATAACACTCAACACATTAGTAATATATTAGATCTATACTGCATTATTGATAAAGCGTATGTAATTTGTAATGTTTAAAATATAATTTTTTTTCTAAAGCTTCAAATTTTTTCTCGACAATTATTCTTTTAAAGCTCAATAGTGTGTTATAGGATAAATTGTGTGTAATATTACTTCAATTCCTGGGTGATCGCCCATCCAAGAACAAGTAACAGAAAAGCAGTGTAACAACAGCACCAGATGGCTTTTAAAGTACTTAACCTACTATACCACCCGAAATAACACTGGCGCTTTAAGTTAACAATTGTAACGCCAGTACTCACAACAGTGATTTAATAACAAAGTATAAAATTTTTAAATGTATGAACTTACAGAACGCTATGCCATGCCAGAGGTTCAAATTATTTTATTCATTCACCACAATCATAACTAATCACAATACTGCATTTATCAAATTGAATACATACATGTTTTTAATTTTTATTTTGTCTAAATACATAACAATTAGTTGAGTGTTACAACAAATAATAAACAATACAGTTAAGGTTGGGACATACCAGCTTATTATGATAAGAAACAGTCCAATATAAAAAGTTGACATTGATCATTATAACTAATCTAACATAACCAATTTTGTGTTAATATACTTTGAATGATATTGAATGTAATTTTATAATTGTATTCATATAATATGTCTACCTACATCAGAATGTTGTCAAAAAAAATAAACCATTTTATTTTCATTTTAATACAAATGCTTTTATTATTTTAAGAATAAATTAAATCACCAAAAATATTTTTTCTAAGAGTATCTACCTATATTATATTAACAACAAATTGAAAATTGAAAGATTTATTGTGTTTAACATCATTTTTTGCGCCAATTATACCCAATAAATTTGAGTTTATTTTAAATACTTTGAAGAGAATAATATCTTAACAATGAGTTACGGGCCTTGAATTAAACGAATTTAATATATAATATAGAACATACAACATTTAATGTACCCCGCACTACACTCAGGAAGAAGCTTGAAGGCAAGTCGCCAGTTGAATCTGTAGGACACGGTGAAGTAACATCCACACTTGGAGATGAAACTGAAGCTTTATTATTAGTAGAATGGGTGCTAACTTGTGTCAAAATGGGGTTTCCTGTAGATCGGGAGGGACTGTTAAGTTCAGTTAAGAAACTAGTAGATGAATCAGAAATGAAAACTCCATTTATAAATAATAGACCAGGTAAAAAATGGTTTTATGGATTTATGAACCGCCACAAGTGTTTGTCCCAAAAACATGCCGAGTATGTGAACAAAGCAAGGGGATCAGTGACCGAGGAAAAAATAAGAAAATGGTTTGATGAAGTTTCCGGGGGGTAAACCACTCTGATAATCTGGTGTACACAATTTTGGGAATCCTGATAATCTTTGATAATCTCTGATAATCTATAAGCGCGTTTTCGCGGAGGTACCGAGAGCAAACAGTTTACTAAAATTCGTTTTGGCGATAATTTTATGTCAAAACTGTTTACTGTCTACTCAAATGTTTGGTCCTACGACTAAACGACTATTTCAAGTAGTTTAGTGTTTCTGGTACCTTTGATAATACATTCGATCATTTAATAAAAGAGATTATTATTAAATATTAAGTACCATTTTGCAAATGTGCATGATATTGCATGTAGCCATGGCCAATGCCTATTAGCAATTTGCATTTTCCGATGTGTTTAGTTGTTAACGTGAAACGTCTTGTAGAATTGTTGTTATACAGTATACTTGTATAGTTGTACTTTATATTACGTTTTTAATACAAAAATATATATAAAAGTGTTTACAAAAATGTCGGATTGTAATGCACTAAAATTTGTAAAACTGATTTTGAATGAAGACGACATTCCAATTTATCATGAAAACAATGCAAATGAAGTATTGTGTGATGTATTAACACCAGGTACGTATGAATAATTTATATTTACAGTAGTGTCGTGAAGTTAAGTAAAAAAAAAAATGAAGGTAGCAGTACGACCATGTATATACTAACTATATACAGGGCCGGATTTAGGGGGGAGGGCGAACCGGGGCACTTGCCCCGGAAGTTTTGGTCGGGAGGCGCCAAATTACAAAATAAATTGTGTATATGTATTTATAGGGGAGGGCGCTAATTTTATACTTTGCCCCGGGTAAAAAATATACTAGATCCGGCACTGACTACATATAGTTAGCATACGTTAAATTAAAGAATTAGGAAAGATACTATTAATGTCCTTAATATACCTTAATACCTAAAACCAATAATTTAAAATAATGGAGTAATGGACATTCAGTGCCCCCCCCCCCTTGGCTATGCCACTGTTATTTGTATTTAAACTAATAAAATATAAAATTTTTAATGAATTTAATATACACATTTATAATACACATTTTACAGAAGGAAGTCATGACTGGGCATATGTTGATGTTAAAGTTTTGAGCTCGCATGGAGTGGTTATTCCTAGAGTTGAATGTCAGAAAAAACCAAAATGAATTTATTGAAAAAATTAAAATTAAAAAAGTATTTGATAATTTAGATGACAGCGATGATGAAATAGATAAATATCAATATATGAATAATATAAATTGTGGCAGAATTATGAATGAGTCAATGACTGCATAAAACTATAAGCATGTATTATTACTTACACAGAGGTACATTCTAATTTTTATCCAGCCTAGACTATAATCTATGAATAAAAATTTAGTTAAATGCTGAAATTATTTTGAATTTATTTAGAACATTATGTATACGTCATAAGTAGGGCCCGGATTTATAAACATTTGCATGTTTTTTTTTGAACAGTCACAAAAAGTTGCAAGATAAGCTATAAGTTTGAATTATGATCAATAGATCTAGTATACAATGTTTTATTTGGCATGTTTTGTTTCAAAAATCATGGGCGTTCTCACGGGGGGGGGGGGGGGGGTGGGGGGG
>NW_019100760.1:14809-29525 GCF_001856785.1 Myzus persicae
TCGTGGACACAGAGACTCAGGACCAATACATTTTGAAGGTCAATAATTTAAATCTAGTGTGTTAGACATTATTTTTGTGTTAGTATTTTGAGTTACTATTTTTTTAATTTTTTTTTAGGTGAAACTGGTGGTGATGATAAATATACAAATGAGGGTAATTTTCGTGCCATTCTAAAATTTAAAGCAAATGACCTAGACTATTTAAAAGAACATTTAAGTTCTAATTCCCGGTACAAGTATACAAGTCCAAACATTCAAAATGAAATAATTAATATCAGTGGAAACTTAATACTTGGAAAATTAGTACAAATGGTAAATTCTGCTGAATGTTTTTCGGTGTTGGCAGACGAAACAACAGATGTGTCACTAAAAGAACAACTTACATTATGTGTTCGATACGTTAATGGTTCAGGAGACAGTGTAAAAGTACATGAAAGTTTTTTGAAATATATAGAAATACATAGTTTAACAGGAAAAGATGTAGCGTCTGCAATTCTTGAAGGTACTATTACAATATAATAACATTAATATTAACATACAATTGAATGCAATTATTATTTACTAGGTTTAAACTCTTGTGGTATTGACTGTACTAAAATGGTTGGCCAAGGCTACGATGGAGCAGCAAACATGTCTGGAAAATTTAAAGGAGTGCAAACTGTGATAAGAAATTTATATCCAAGGGCCATTTTTGTTCATTGCGCAGCTCATTCATTAAATTTAGCAGTTTCATCTGCATGTGAAGTTCAATCCGTTAGAAACTGTATGGGTATAGTGGGCAAAATGCATAATTTTTTCAATTCACCAAAACGAAATAATGTTCTTTTGGAAGCAATTATCAACAGCGACCTAAACCCTTCAGCAAAATCACTCAAACGATTATGTGTTACACGCTGGGTTGAACGATATACAGCAATCAATGATTTTGTTGAACTTTTTCCGTCTATAGTTGATGCATTAGAAGAAATACCAAATAAATTTAATGACATTTCTTCGGTGTCTGATGCAAATGTATTACTGAAATCAATGGACTCTGAGTTCTTAATTGCCCTTCAAGTTGTAAAAGTAGTTTAAAATAATTATTTTGTATCAAAATATTTGTATGATTTCAAAATGTAACATTAAACAATAATAATTATTATATGATTTCTTCTAGGTGATGTTTTCTTACGGTCTGCCTCTATGTAAATGTTTACAAAAAAGTGACATAGATCTTAAAGAAGCTGTCGAATTAGCTCAATGTAATATTTCAACACTTGAACATATAAGGAAAAATATTGATAAAGAATTTAAACTAATGTTTAAAGAAGCCGAAGTAAATATAATATACCTAATTAAATTCAAATTAAATACCATTAATTTTAATTTTTAAATTCAATTAGAAAATGGCTTTAATTTTGGACATCAACATTTCTGTAAAGAGATTAAACAAACGTCAACAAAATCGGCCAAACCCTTTTGCATGTGTTGAGTCAATGAATCCTGAAGACTACTATAGAATTACCATAGCAATACCTTGTATAGATTCTTTTATAAGTAATTTAAAAGAAAGATTTCTTACTCATAAGAATATTTTTGAAGGTCAGTTTCAACCAATTTTAAATGATATTTTTGTATAAAAATATATTATAAATTAATTATGTTTTTTAGGTTTCCAGTGCTTATTTTCCGATGAAATAGAATATGAAGCATTTGAAGAACTTGTCAGATTTTACCTGGACTCAGACACTCAGATAGTCATTGCTGAATTAAGAATATGGCAATCAAAACTGAAAGCAAATAATAAAAACCCTAAGGCAGCCATAGATGCTTTACGTTTATGTACACAGTCAATTTTTCCAAATATCTATAAATTATTAAAAATATTATGTACCATTCCAGTATCTACATCCACTCCCGAGAGATCATTTTCATGTATGAAACGACTAAAAACCTATTTAAGAAACTCAATGACTGAAGTAAGGAGTACATATTTTTATTAATATTATAACTTCGTATATCATATTTTATATAATTATATTTCATTCATAGAATCGTCTTAACGGCTTAACATTGTTGGCCGTTCATAGAGAAATTCCAATTGATGCCAAAGAAGTTCTTGATGTGATGGCTCAAAAATCAAGAAAACTGGATATAATTTTGTAGAATTAATATTTTAATTAAAAATATAGTATTGTTATAATTTAATGTATGTTGTTTTTTAATTCAAAAAAGGGGTGGGGGCTTTGCTACCACGGCTCACCGTTAAATAAATTTTCATATCCCCCCCCAATAAAAAATCCTGAGAACGCCTCTGTCAAAAATATATGTAAAATTGTGTAATACTCATATTATAATACTACTACTCTAACTACATACCTACACGTATTTCTGCTGCTCTTAATGTAATTTAGAAAATGTATTTTTGTTTACATATTGTACATGTAGTGAATATTTAAATGATAATCAGTGCATAAATGCATGCATATTTCGTACATTTTTAGTACATATAATTCCAAGCCCTAGACATAAATCATAATATTGAATAAAAGGTGGAACTTCTTAAATATAAGTTTTTTAATAAATGGTTTTTTTTTAATAATTTTAGGAACACCAGTGGGAACCTTAACACCAGTCGTGACGATAATGATGATGATTGCAACACTCAAGTTGATACAGGTAAATAGCAAGATACAGTATTTCTGGCTGTATGTCTAGATTCCTTTTTTGTGTAATAAAAAAAATCAAGGTATTTGATGTGTATTATACAGACCTTAAATATTGTATAGAAATGTACGCTCTTCCTGTGTTTGCTGTAATTTTACAAATAGTGGCACTCAACAATATTAGTTAGATTTGTTAAATAATGTATTAGATGTGAGATGATCATTTAAAGTTTAAATCACTGTGACTATTAAACAGAAATTAAAAGGATCCGTGGCCTTTATTATTTCGTGGAAAACTTAATAACAGATAATAATACATTTTTAACCAAAATATTTCTGTTCCCTAATTGATAGATATTACTTATTACTACTGTCTACTATATTATATTGAACTGTAGTATTTTATTGTTTTTTTTATTTAATTTAGAAAGTTTTTTTTTTTAGACTTTATTTGGTCATCATACCGTTCAACACCACGAGACAACGAAGCTACTGAAAAGTTTATTGAAATAGTGACTTCTGAGCTTTACCAAAAAAAATTAAAAGATAAAAGAACACCAAAGTATAAAGTTTGGCAAGACATCAGTATTGAACTACATAACCTGGGTTACAAAGTAGCTGCAAATGAAAAGGAAAGTGGTAAAAAATGCGATCAGAAGTGGAGGATTTGGAAAATAAATACATTGCTTTTAAAGATAATGCAAATAAAACAGGAGAAGCTGCAAAAAAGAAGCCAATGTATTATGATGTTATGCATGCCATCAAAGATAAACATAAGGTCTCCCCACCCACATTGCTAGACACTCTTAAAGCAACTAGTACAATAATAACTCCATTGAATAATACTTTAGAAAGTACTTCACAAGCTAATATAGTAAACTTTGAAATAGCTAATCCAATTACAACAAAAGGTATGCATAAAAACCCCAAAACTAGTCTTAAACCAAAATCTAAAGTGAGTCCATCCGATATATTGGAACACATGACCAAACAGCGTAAAGAAGTCCTCGACATGCAGGAAAAACATTATGAACGTATCAAAGAAAATATGATTACACAAAATAATCAAAGACAAGAAATGTGAAATATATTTGCTAAGCTAGTAGAAAATACCACTAGGAAGAAACGTAGAAGATCTGATTCTGATTAATGAAATATGTCATTTTATTCTTTTTTTTTAATGATCTCTAAGGGAGTGATATCAAAGTTACTGTATTATTTTTTTTTGTTTTACATTTTTTAGATTATAAATTTGCGAAATAGTTTACTCTAAGTCAAGTGGAACTTTTAATGTTAGGATGTTTTTATGTTTTGTTAATTTGTTAGAAAGTGTTAAATTTTAATTAATATATAAATAAAAGGAAACTGTTATAAACTAAATATCCCTACACTAGGGAACTAGAATGTTTAATAGTTCATCTCTTTTTGCATTGCCAGATTCAGTTCCATACATTGCATTTTGTATATCAGTTTGAGAAGTGTTATCTAGCTGGACATCATTAACAATCTCATCTAATTCATCAGCATTCACCAAACAAAAGTTATGTAATACACAACATGCAAGGATTATGTAAGGAGCTCTTGAAATATTTGTGACATTCAGGTATAATAATCTACGCCATCTTCCTTTAAGTAATCCAAAACTTAATTCAATGTTGACTCTTGTTTGAGAATGAAAATAGTTCCATTTCTTTTTTCTTGCTGATAGATTTCCATAATTTTTATATGGGGTTATAAGCCATGATAAGTTTGGATAAGCTGAGTCACCCAATAAATAATATTTGTCATAGAATAAAGAGCTTGGCCCTTCATTTTGCATAGTACTGAATATTTCAGAATTTTTAAACACCCGAGCATCATGAACACGACCTGGATACCCAACACAAATATTTGTAAATATCTTGTTGGATGTACAAATTGCTTGAATAATTATACTTTTGGTCATCTTTCTGTTTGTGTAGCTGTCTTGTTCTGAAGATGGAACTTTACAGAAATATGACAACCATCAATCACACCAATGACATCTACAAAAGTACAAATAATAAAGGTGAAAACATTTTGCTGTATAATAGTGAGTTTAATGAGTTTTGGCAGTAAGCCAACAATATGTAATATAATACAATTTTTTATTTATTTAACTTACTAGGAATATTATCTCTCACTCTAAATCCTTCTTCAATTATTGTACATTCTTTAATGTTTGGCCAAGTGATAAATTTTTTAGCCATACTATTACAAAGACAATTAGTGACTTCTTGAACAATATTATAAACAGTTGAAGTTGCAGTATTGAACTGGTTAACAATGGCATGCATAGACATTTCTCTACCATAATACCGGAGACTTATAAGAACTTTTTTATGAAATGAGACAGGCTTATTTCCTCCTGTGAATGGTTTTATTAATTCAGAATTGACAATTAATGCTGTTAATAAATTTCCATATGTATCTTGTGTCATTCTAAATAATTTGTGAAAATCTCTAGTAGTAAATTTGTTGATCCAATCTTCACTCCATGGTTGAGACTTGTTTTAACTTAGCCCCAAAGGGTGAATTAATTATTGGAGAGAGAGGTGGAAATGTGTATGATGAACACACAAACTCAGATAAAGAAAATGTGACTACACTTTTTGGTACAAATGCCTTAGGAAAATGGGCACCTCCTCTCACAATATTCAAGTATGAAAGGATTCCAGCAACCCTAGTTAAATCTGCACTATCTGGTTGGGGAATTGGAAAATCTGAGACAGGGTGGATGACCTCGGAAACTTTTTTTGAATATATGGCTAATATATTCTTACCATTTATAAATGAATCAAATATTGTTCGACCAGTAATTGTTTTTTTGGATGGTCACAAGTCACACCTCAGTTTACACTTGAGTAAATTTTGTCGTGAAAATGGTTTGATATTAGTTGCATTATATCCTAACTCAACACACATATTGAAACCACTTGATGTTGCTGTATTTGGCCCCCTCAAATCAAGATGGAAGAAAATAGTGAAGCAGTGGCGTGTTGACAATGAAAAGGAAGTATCTAAATTTGATGTACCAACGGCTCTATCTCAAATTATATATGATAAAGAAATGGCTAGTAATATCAAGTCAGGATTTCGTGCAACTAGCATATATCCTTACAATGCAGATAATATGGATTATTCCAAAATTATTATAAGAACTGTGCCAGAGCATGACACTTTAATTAATGATGATAATATGAAATATCACCTACAATATGTTGAATCAAAAATTAAAAAAATTAATGTTAACCTGTTAGATGAATTTAAGAGAACTAGAAGAGGACAATATGAATGGGATGGAAATGAAAACGCAACATTGTTGTTTACATTGTGGTCACAAATCATGGATGATGTAAATAACCCTGAGAATGAGATAACCACAGATATAATAACACTAACACCAACATCAAATTTAAATCTAAATCCAGAAATGTGGTTGAATACACTCTCATGTAGTCATGTAGAAGACAACCTAACAGGAGAAAACCCAATCATCCCTACAGAGAATACAACTCCAGAGTCTATAGTTATAGTTCCAACCAAACGATCCTTAACTACTGTTTTTAATAATATTATAAAGTGGCCAGTACAACCCTTATCTAAAACAACCAGAAAAAAAGAATATACACCTAGCGTAATAACGTCAGACAAGTGGGTTGAATTCCATGAAATTAAAATTGAAAGAAAAAGAGGAAAAAGAGAGAAAAAAGGAAGAAAAGAAATTAGCAGCATTTGAAAAAAAAAAGAGTTAGAGAGAAAAAAAATAGAAAGGGCACAAATTAAAGCTAACAAAAATATTAAACAGAAAATCACTATCGATACTGAAAGCTCTGAATCAGAAAAAAGTTGGGATTCAAAAATGAATGTTACTTTTGAAGAACCTTTAGCTCAGCCTTTAAGTTCAGATCAAATTCTATCGGTTTCAAGCTATCAACCAGATTTAAATACTGGTGATTATATTTTAATAGAATTTGAATCAATTGGAAAAAGAAAACAAGTATAAATATGTTGCCACAGTAGTTAGTATTATTAGTCAAAGTGAATATGAAGTGCAATGCTTTGAAGCGAACAATGAGGAAAACACTGAGTTTATACCTATTGAAAATGATATTTCAATTTTCAACAGTTGACTTAACACACATATTGTTCAAATTACCATTTCCAGAACTTTGTCTTCAAAATAGACACCTTATTTCAGTGTTTCCAGGTGTAGTTGATGTATTTGAAAAAAAATAGATATTAAGACTGAATGTGAACCAAATGTAAACAAATGTGATTTACTTATTACCTATTTAATTATTACCAGAAAGTTATTTACGAGGGGTAAACCACTAGCGGTAATCAGTGTACAAAATCTTGGTAATCATGGGTAATCACTGGTAATCATTGGTAATCAATGGTAATCAATGGTAATCATTGGTAATCAATGGTAATCATTGGTAATCAATGGTAATCATTGGTAATAATTGAACTTATTTTTGGAAAAATATTATTTGCACATTAAATTAAAACAAAAAATAAATATGTGATGAAGTCTGTTATTTTAAACTTTTATCACAGTCACCCCACATATTTAAACACAATAAAAAAAATGATATTTTTTTCAAAAATTGTTTTCTAAATCTTATGATAATTACTAATATTAGTAGGCTTAAAAAAAAATGTGTTCAGTATATTCAGGAAAGCACAAATGCTCCCTTGCTCAAATATCACATTTATACTCGCATTTATACTTTTTTAATATTGAAACATAATTATGTAAATATCTATAGTTGCAATCAGTTCCATATACCTATGCGGATGTTTTAAAAGCTTTTTAGATTCTAAGTGGAACGGAGGATTTTATAGTTTAATAATAATGTGTATTATTTTATTTTGTCTAGAAACATTTTTTCGGGTTGTAGATTGGGTCCGAAAATTTTATCTATCATCTATTTGGATCCCTATGTATCTCGAAATGGTACTTTAAAGAGGTCATTTTTTTCTAAAGTTCAAACCTCAGTTCAAAGTTTTTCCCGAAGTTTTTCCAATAATGTATGAGGAAAAACACGTTTACTGTTACTCCGCTCAAAATCGTTTTATTGAAGAAATGATATAGTATATTGCTTTAAGATCTCGTTTAAAATTTAACATACGCACCCCACTTAACATAGAAAAGACGAGTACACTCGACCTCCTACTGCACAACAAGAGCGACTCTCCCGGTTGTTTTTATCATTGATAATTGTAATAAGTTTTTTAGGTTTTTTATATTGAAAAAAGCTCGGAAAAAAAGTATAATGATTACCTACCACAATAGTGTAAAAATAGTATGATTATTAAAAAAATCGGTTAAGTCACTCTAGCTGTGCTCAGTGATTGTGGAAGTTTGTTCGGTAAACGAAAAAAAAAGTCCTCAGTAAAAGTACCCGTTAATAAAATTGTACCTACATAAATTGTTAATTATTTTTTTAAATATACTTAGTAAATAAGTTGAATATATTAAGTATTTAAATAATACTAGAACAAATTAACATGTATAATATTATTATTACTATATATATTAATATAGTTATAGATATTATCCGAGTGTTTACACTTCTAAGTTTTATTTTAAGAAAACCAATTATTGTAAGATCGACGAAAACATCGATAATACGATATTACGATATGTCGACCGTCATAATATTTCATTTGATTGTAATAAATATAAATATATTTAAAAACCCTTCCCAGAAAAAAATCGTATCTACGTCGCTGTTCGTATTTCTTGAAATAACTTTATAAAATACGGCCATTTCACTATTCATGTAGGGTAAAGTGTACAGTTATTGGCACTGGTATAGTTATTGGCACTACGAAAGTGTTTTATTTTTAATTAGTGAGCATTTTGACTCTTAAATGATTTTTTTTTTTTATTTATCTGGCTAAACTGATCATGTCGTGTAATCCAGTGTTCCCGATGATAATAATTTATCATTAATTTAGTTATTATCAAAGTTTTCAGTCGTCTCAGAGATCTCGAATATTTGGTAAGAATTTACTGTTTTTATTAGTAGACTATACTTAGGAAATAAGCTCTTAAATAAGTTATAACTACTCTAAGTACTAGCATAATGTATATTTTAGTTCTTAAGAACATTTTCTATCAATCAATAAAATATTCAATAATTTATTTTTATTATTTTTGAGAAAAATTGGTATGCCAATAACTGATATGTACATATTTAAATTTTTTGTTATTGGCATAGGGTGCCAATTATTGAAATGGACATAAAATGTATTTATTTATTTATTGGCACTTAATTTTAAAAGTATAGAACCTGAGTACAATTTAACTTGACTGGTCATTAAATATTACTTGTACTTAAATAATGATGTATTATTGTTATTTATAGAAATGCCAAAAAAAAGGAAAAATTTTTCTCAGTCAAATTTGACTGCTGCTGTTGAAGCAGTAGTGGAACATTTCTACTTTACCGGGCACCCTGTTTTTTTGTAATTTTTTTGGTGGACTTAGTCATTTTTTGGCTGAAAAAAACGTTGGTGAAATCAGAATTTGGCGCATGAAGTTATTTTGGTAGTTATAGCTAATTGAAGCTTTAACATTATATAATACCCCTTAAATACATACAAGGCTGCTCAGTTACTACTTATAACGATGGCGCAATGATAACAACGCGCTCACACTACCTGCATACACGGGGTTCGACCCCCTCCGCGAGCGGAAAGTTTTTTGCACTTTTTTTAAAAAAAAACAACTAAAATTTTACAATTATTGTAATATAAAATTTTCCAAAAATTTTTTATACGATTTAAACAACTAAGGATTTAACTTAGAAAATTACGTTTACATCGTACAACGATGCCTCGCTAGCGGCACTCGTCGCTACGCTCCTCGGCGCCGTCGCTCCGCTCCGCAAATCGAAAATATCCCTCAACTTGTTGTGTAAAACCACCTAAGGTAAATTTAAGATTTCAAAAATAATGTTTTTAAGTAGGTACATTTACTGCCAACACCTTTGAAATGGAAAACATCGTGTATTAATTTTATTTTAACGACATTTATTAAGAAGGATAATAATATGCTTTGAGCAAAAACAACTTAGATAAGATTACAAATTTACAAAAGAATAACTGTTGAGCTGTAATAGTTTTTACTAATAGCTAATAAAAAAAAAAAAAAAAAAAGATTACAAAAGTTAAATGATGGTTAAAGACTGAACAGTGTTGTACATTCTGTGTACCATAGTGGTTCTTTATAAATTGTATAAATTTAATAGTTTACTGTAGTACTGTAGTTATTAGTCATAATGAGTATCCCATACATAAATTTATACGACTTAAAAGAATTATCTATACGCAATGACGGATTAGGATTAATAGAAATGCTACAACGTTTCGGTGCATTACACACTGAACCAAAATGCGTAAGAGGTCACAAAATGAAATTAACACGCGATGAAGCATCCCTCGACAAATATAAATGGAAATGCAGGGAAAAACAAAATAAGAAAAATAAAAGTTGTAACTATAGGTAAATATTAAAACTAAATTAAACTACTAAATTATAATTACTAATATTAAAACTAAACTAAATTAAAATAAATACAAAATAATTATAATACACTTTATAGCATGTCGTTGAGAAAAAACACGTTTTTTGGAAAGTCGCACCTGTCGTTGTTGGACATTTGTGGTTTCGTAAATTTATGGGTGATGAATTGTTCATTCCCAGTACTCCAACTACAATTGAGGCTGGCGAATCAAACAATCGTGGACTGGGCATCCTTTTGTCGCGAAGTCGTTTACGATTATATGATTGTTAGGAAGGTAATGATTGGTGGTCATGGACATACCGTTGAAATTGACGAGTCCAAATTTGGTAGACGTAAACACCATCGAGGCCACCGTGTCGAGGGACAGTGGATGTTTGGAGGCTATGAAAGGGAAACAGGAAACTGTTTTATGATTCCTGTTGAAAATCGTACCGCCGACACATTATTAAAAATAATTAAAGATTGGGTAAAGCCTGGAACTACAATTATATCGGACTGTTGGAAGGTATTTCTATCATAGTGAACTTGTAAATACAGATGAATTTCTAATCTCCTAATTTTAGGCTTACAACACTTTAAACAACCAAGGCTATGTTCATCTGAAGGAGAATCACAGCCTGCATTTCAAGGATCCCGATACAGGAGTTCATTACAATGCTATAGAAAGCTCATGGAGACACGCTAAAGCTTCTATTTCTCAATATTGTAGAAAGAAAGAGTTTTACGCAGGTTACCTAGCCAAACACATGTTTCAAAAAAAATGTCGGGCCTTTAAATTAGATCCCACAGCTGAATTTTTTAAACAAGCAGGGATTTTATACAGCGGCACAAGCAACATCAATGAATATGACGACAGCGAGAACGACGGCAACGACAACGGATACGACGACGGCAACGACGACGGACACGACGACGGCAACAACGACGACAACGACGACGACAGTGACGATGATAGCGCACCCGGATATACTTTTTTAAAATTAATTATGCATTTGAAATCGTTAACAATAAAAAAAACACATAACACATAACACATAACACGTAGCAATTGTAATCATAGAGTCTAAGTTTTACTAAAAACAGTTTAACACGCGTGAGTACTTAACGTTTGTAAACGGATACAAGTGAAAAACTGAAAAATTAAAATACCCACGTGTACCGTCGGTACAATAAAATCAAAAAATATTCACAATACAACACAATATTACGTCATTATTACGCGCGCAATCATATTTCTTATCACATAATCTCATCATGATCATATTATCAATTTACCATTATCATGAGTAATAATAATGAGTTCTGTGGTACAACCGCAGAGCACAGACACGAGAATAATCCAAGTCCCGGCGCATGCGTACTAACTTATTCACCATCATTGAAAAAATGAAAAAAAAAATGCAAAAAATTGGAATCACCGAGGGAGTATTGAACCTGAGACGGTCTCCTCTCGACGGTAACGCGTTACCCACCGCACCACGGCATAATTACAACACGGCGTTAAATGTAGACTATTTAAGCAAAACTATCAAACTTCAATGTGCTATAACTTCCAAACTAATGATCTGCGCCAATTTTCGTTTGCACCATCGTTTTCACCGTTAAAAAATACATAGAACTAAAAAAACAAAAATCTTAAATTTAGGGTGCCCGGTAAAGTAGAAATATACCGCAGTAGTCAATGAAGGCATGTCAAAAAAGTCCGCAGCAAAAGTTTTCTGTATCGAGATCTACATTACAATAAAGACTTAAAAATCCTGACCAAAAGGTATCATGTGGACCAGCTCCAGTATTATCTGAGGAAGAAGAAAAAATATTAGAAAAATGGATACTGGAAAGTAGTCGGAAAGGATTTCCTCAAAGAAAAGAAGATCTTTTAGTTAGTGTGAAACAATATCTAGTAGTGATGGGCACTATCGAATAGTCACTATCGAACTATTCGATAGTAGTTCACTATTCGAACTATTCGATAGTCATTCCAAAACTATTCGAATAGTTAAAACATTCGAATAGTCACGATATATTCGATAGTTTAAAAACTATTCGAATAGTTATTCATTCGAATAGTTCGAATAGTCGAATAGTCGAATAGTTNTGAGAAAGAAGAAAAAATATTAGAAAAATGGATACTGGAAAGTAGTCGGAAAGGATTTCCTCAAAGAAAAGAAGATCTTTTAGTTAGTGTGAAACAATATCTAGACAAAAACGAGCGAACTACTATTTTTAAAAATAATTATCCTGGTAATTTTTTTATGTTAAATACATTTTTATAATATTATAACCGTTTATTATTCTTTTTATAGATATTGGATGGTACAAATCTTTTATGAAGCGTCATCCAAATATATCTGTCAGGACAAGTGAACATGTGACAGCTGCAAGTGCCTGTATTAGTGAACAGGACATAAAAAAATGGTTTGAAGGTATTAAACAGTATTTAAAAGAAGAAGGTTTGTATAATATATTGAGTGATCCAACAAGAATTTTTAATGGTGAAGAAACCGGGTTTTCCTTGTGTCCCAAAACAAAAGCAGTTTTAGCTCCCAAGGGCTGTAAAGATGTATATGAAGTCTCAGTAGGGAATTCAAAAGAAAATTTGACCGTTATGTTTGTATTTAGTGCAGCTGGAGTAATGTGTCACCCGATGGTTGTGTACAATTACAAAAGAATTCCTCAAAATATTTTGAAATCAGTACCGACTAACTGGGGAATTGGTCTGTCTGACAGTGGTTGGATGAAATCAGAAACGTTTTATGAGTTTATTGCAAATATTTTTCATCCTTTTTTACTACAGAATAACATAAAACTACCTGTAATTTTATTTGTTGATGGCCATAAAAGTCATCTCACATATCAACTTAGTACACTTTGTTCTGACTTACAAATTATTTTAGTTGCCCTATACCCTAATTCGACTAGGATATTACAACCAGCCGACGTAGCTGCTTTTCGCCCACTCAAAGAAGGTTGGAAAAGAGGAGTATTTGAGAGGCGGAAACAAAATTATTCAATGGCGGCTGTAACTAAAGTAGATTTTGCTCCAATTTTACAAAATGTTATTAAAGAAACCATAACACAAGACATTTTAAAAAATGGGTTTAGAGCTTGTGGACTATATAAATGGAATCCAAATAATATTAATTTTGATAAATGTCTTGGCAAAAATCTAGTAGCTGCAGTTGATGAACATTGTTTGACTGAAAATAATTTGAACTTTGATAAATTGTGTGATATTATTGGTCCAGAAATTGTAACAAAATGTAATAGTATTAACGATTCTATAGAAATTACACCTATATCTGAAGAATTGCAAGCATTAATGAATGTGTACAATTTATTAAAAGAGAAGTCAAATAATAAAGGTGAAATTTGTATTCAACATCAAGATGATATTATAATTGATAATCTACATGAAGATAATATTATAATTGATAATCAAAATCAAGATGATATTATAATTGATAATCTATTTCTAGATGACAACAATTACGATAGTAATATGTTTTGTGTAGATCAAAATGATATGTATGTTGAACAGAGTACTAGTGCAGTTATTTCCCCTGAAAATAATATTGATATTTCAATTACAGCTGATACAAATGTATTACAAGAATCTGAAGACAAAATTATCAAACCACGCGTTAAAATAAAAAAACTTCAAGTGTCTCCAATCGACACTTGTCTTATATGGCCTATAACTCCTGAACGTAAGGGTAAGAGAAATACTGAGAGGGTTACATTTGTAATTTCTTCTGATAAGTGGCAAAGGATGTATGAAAAAAAAGAACAATCAAAAAGAAATATTATAGAACTAAAAGAAAACAGGAAAAAACAAAGACTGGAGAGTAAATTAACTAAAAATAAAATTGTGCCTGTAACTAAAAGCATTACAACAAGAAAAAATGTAGTCAGAAATATTTTTACACCATTGGCTACAAATAAAAAACCAGCTGAAACTATCACTAGTGGACTTTTTGAAAATTCTAAAACAAAACAATTTTCTGATGTTTTGACCCTAAACACAAATGAATGTAGTAACAAGTCGAGTTCTTCTAGTATTTATAAAAATACAGGACTGTGTTTTAGATGTGGACATAGTTTAAATGATGTTCAAAACGGTTTGTCATGTGAGTTTTGTTCATACATTTATCATTTAAAATGTTTAGATAAAAATGAAATCTGCAATGAAGGATCAATGGAATCAATTTTATTTATATGTAACTCCTGCCAAAAAAATTTAACCAGCATACCAATGTGATTTATATTTTTAGTTTAATATATTAAGATTTTACATGTACCAACAACCTACTTATTTAATATTTATTGTTATGACAAGGTTCTATGTTTTTTTTTTAGTTTATTGAGTTCTAAGTTCTTAATATTTTTAAATTTCATTATGAAAAGTAAATCATGTAATTGTGTTTTATTTAATAGGCATTATTTGTTAACTATTCAATTTGAGAAAATGTTAAGACTTAAATGAGTGATAATAAAACAAAAGACTGTTTTAGT
>NW_019100761.1:0-12442 GCF_001856785.1 Myzus persicae
TTCGAGTGCTAAGTCTCGAACCATTTACTAGAAATCTTGTTAGTCCAACAATTCCCGGTAACTGCCCCTCCTCCTGAAAAAAAAAACTCCTCCTGATGAAAGTGTTGCTAATGGGTGACAACTTTACAAAAAATACTTCATGTTTTACATTCGAGAAAATAGATTTTATAGGCAAATAAGTTCAATAGAAAAATAAGCAGGTAAGTGGATGTCGGTCTAGCTGCTGTACTGGAGGTTACAAGTGGGTCACTTTGATGAATGGTGTTAAATTTGAATTGGGTAATATAAAATCATTGTATACAAAAAACGGTTCAAAGCGAAGACCACAAGTAAGGTATAGACTTACTCAGTAATTATTAGTATATTTGATGATATTGTGATTAAAGTAATTTATTTTACTGATAAGTATTATTACTACACTAGATTAAATTCATTAAAAAAAAATACACTTAATAAGCCTTTTTGAGTATAAAATATAATAATATACTCTAAAATTTTCTTGTACCCACAAGTAATATCTTTAAATTATAACATTATAACTTAAATCATTATTCTCGGTTATTTGATATGTATAATTTCGTCCACATTTGAACATAAAACAATTATTAAAAAAAAACTGTTCATATAATATATTTTTCAATTTTTTGGTTACGGAATAACCTACTTATGTGGAACCTTATTTTAACTGTTCAACCCTCAGCTTTAAAAATTTTAAATATAAAAAAAATAATACTTTATATAAATACTTATAAAAAAAATATTGCCTATGTATTTTTAATATTATTTACTGATTTTGAAACAATATATCAGGAGCGTCGTATTAAGTTTTCACGTATTCTGACCAAACAAAAAATTGTATTGACATTTATAAAAAAAAAATTTTAAAAATTAAAAACTGAAAAAGTCTGTAAACAGCTCAAAATGGTCAAGAAAAGTTAAAAAAAAATTGTATTGTGCATAGAAAACGCGGATATAGAACTTCAGTGAACATTGGAAGTAACTACGGTAATTTTTTAAAGGTAAATCAAAAACCAAAATTTATTTTGTCGAAAACCAGTGTTCCTGTACAAGCAATACCATTTTTCTTTAATTTTGTGTTTGTTTTTAATGTCATTTAGAAAACTATTTTGAATTTTTTACTTTTTATTCTTCAAAGTTCTAACTAGGTTCACTTTCCTACCAGAAGAGGTGATGTCGAAGAAAATCGAAGCACATTACTATCAAAAAAGGCGATGAAGAACACACAAAAAAAACATACATCATTGTCAAATCAATACATTTAGTGTGAAATCGAAAATAAACAATATTGGGAATCAAAATTGAAATTGGAAAAAATAAAAACCAATATCAGAAACTGTAAAAGAAAAAAAAAATTAAATGTTAAGTTAGGTCTTAAGTTGTTAGAATAGTAGTTTAAAAATTTTTCAATTATTAAATCTACATATAGAAAATTTAAAACAAGGTTTCAAAAAGTAGTTTATACTTTATACTATTTGCTTTTATTTTTCTACTTTATTGGTATTTATTTATTTTCATCACTTGAGTAAATATTTAGTATGCAAATTAAATATTCTGTAGTGGCTCTACTTATCGTAAACAGATGTAATATGTTTCCTAATACAGTAGGTTGAATTTTTGCCAAAAAATTAATTAAAAATGTTATTATTGCGTGTATAAAATATAGTACTAGCTATACTTCAACAGTTTCTTGTACCTTCAAATATTATTTTAAAATTATAACCATTATTCAACTAGAATTGATATCCTTTTTTAAATTATCTAAATTCTGTAAACATTAAAATACAAATACAATATTTATTTGACACACAATGTTTTTGAAAATATTAATATTTTCATTTTATTTAGTATGATGGATGTATTCTTTTAAAATATATTTTATGTATTATAGTATAGTTCCCATTATCAGTTACAAAATTCATCAAATACTTTTTATTTCAAAAATTTGAAAATAAAAATTATTGTAATTGCTAAAAATATCATAGGGATTACACACAAAAATAATTTATATGTTACTAATTATGGTTTATCATTTTCAATTTTGCATTTTCAGACTTTTCTTTTACCTGAAAATAGTAATATTCCCCTCAACAAAATGCTAGAGTTTGATACTTGAGTGATGTTTAGTCACACTCTCCAATTTGTTTAGTTTAAATTGGGTACGATAGCCATTTTAAAACATATTTAGTAGATAACTTTTTAAGCTTGATAACTATAATGTATCTATTTTTAATAATAATCACTGTTAAGCAGTTAAGTATTCACAAACGCTTTGATTGCATTAAGAAGCAAAAAAACCTAACTTGAACGTAGAGCCCTAAGTGTATGAGACATATGAGGCAAACACAGAAGATTCGAATGATAAGAATTCGAAAATTTAAAATATTGTAAGCAGCTCTGCGAAATGTGTTGAATGTTTATGAAACGCAGCTGTCGACAATCATTTGATATCAGTGTTTGAAGTATTTGAAGACTTGTATCATCGAATAATTCTTACAGATGAAGATTTGCCTGAGTGCCGAAGCTGCCGTATTCGGGCGTCACCGTTTTCGGCCAAGATCTTCCCTTATTGATGTTCATTAAACCTCAAATAAATTGTTAATTTAATATTCTTCTTCTTTCCTCAAGGGTAGTCAGGTCAAATGCGTTAATGATATCGGTATAGTTGTGAGCTAAATGAGGAATGCCTAAAACAATACAAATAGAATTTCAAAAATCTTTCTTAGACACTTTCAAGTTGAACAGAGCCAGAAACAGTGTAAGTGTTCGAACTCGGAACGGGTTGGCCGCCAATTAATAAGGTCACGCGGACGTTTTAAAGTTGCTTGACGATATCGAAGCTCTTAGCGACGGCTTTCCCTCTCCGTGGTCCCTCACCAGCCGCGCCGGCCGGTGCAGGCGTGGCCGTTGTACGTTGTGTCCTTCTGGCGGCTTTTTGTCTTTGTCGAGGGGTTGAACGTCGGGGCGCTTAAGTTCTCATCGCCGTGCGTGTCCAGCGGAAATCTTGTGTGAATCCGAGATTGGGACGTAGCTGTGATCAGCTGCCATTGGTCTTAACTACATCCATGAGTTTGCGTTTACCTGTGGTCGAAACATGGCGCACGTACATCGGCGTCGTGATTATTGTTAATTTTTATACACACTCCACTTTTGTCTCGTGGGGCCCCGAAATTGTATGTGCGTTGCTGTGATCAGTCGGTTTACACGATTATCGAAAGCGTCTTTCGTTTGCACCAATAGTAGAATTTGTTAGTCGAGTCTGTTGAGAGCCGCGATTGAGTTGGACATCGCGTTCGCTCCCGTCAGTGATCCGTGTGCGCTGTGTTCCGGTCTCGCACCGGTCAAAGACTGTGAAGAATGATCTGAAGTCACCAAGTCAGGTTAGTCATTTTCTAGGCCCTCACACGTGGTCAGTTTCCCAATTATTGTTCATTATATATTTAATATTTATATTCGCTTATACTATTGTTTACAGAGTTATTTACCTGAGTTCCCACATCCGTTTATTATTATTCTTTACATATTGTAATAAATTATACGTGTTTCTACCATATAAAAAGTTTGTACCTGACTCGTAGGATTAATTGTAAAATAGGTGCATGTCAATATGTTATTAATCTTATTGTGTACCGACATTAATATATTGATGGGTAAATAATGGTTTTTCAGATGTTTTAACACATGGACACAAAATTCAACAGTTTTCATTACTTATTTGAGAAGAATAAAATAAAAGATTTTTTCTAAGTTAAAATGTAGTGTGTTTATTTACTTTTAATTTATTTATAATGTGTCAATATTGTTGGGTCTTATTACATAGGTTATAGGTAATTATTATTATAATAATGCAAATATATAGTTACATTGTTACCTACCTATTTTTAATCAATGATATGTAGATACAAAAAATATAAAATCAAGAATATATTTTAATAAGTACTTTACTGTATATAGAAAGATAGCAGTTAAGAATTGTAGCTACCAACCTATCTTTGAGTTCCTTAGTAGCTTATGGTAGTATGTCTCTTAAACAATAAAATTATTTTTGGATGGGGCTGAAAAGTTTTGAGTATGTATATTTTGTGTTGGAATTTAAGTGTGTAATTTACATACATAATATGTAACAAATGCTACAATATAGTGTTGTAATTTCAATATACACATCAATGATCATCAACAGACTCCAAAATGTAATAGTCAAAGTCTGCACAAAATTGGTGTATAACATTGGTTTGCTTAAATTCTATTTTACACATTAACAAAATGGAAATAATGTTTAAAGGATCTAAATTCTAAATAGTCCTTAATAGTATTGGTAATATTATAATAGGTATTTTATTTATGAAAATTTAATCTTCTATTCTACCTATTGTGACTTATTAAGAGGAAGTGTTAAAAAATTAATTATTAAAGAATATCACTAGAACCAAACACAGTATGTATTTTTTCTTTTTTCTCTAGGACAATACCTTTATTTATTGTAATGTGTAATGTAATATACAATTTCATATTATTGTTCAAGTTGATAATAACATTATAATTTTGATAATAATTCGAATTAGATTTACGCGCGGTTTTCAAATGAGCCAATGAATGCAGGTTAATAATATATGGCACTGTGGCACTGACACATATCTTCTCTACATCGTGGTCCTGGCGCAGATCCAATTGTCTATTTCCAGGCTCCACACACGCATGCGCGCATCATAAACTACTATCAACATACCTTATCAATTATTAATACGAGTGATGATAAGCACTTGTCCCAAAACTGTCCGATATTAGTGATATTACAGTTATTTACAATTTACAATAATATATTATAAATTATATTTATTAATTAATAATTATTATCTTTAATCTATATCGATTAATATGTACCTACATGTAATGTTGATGTTTACTTTTATGTAATCTATTGTAATTATTTAATTATAATTGCTTTGGCTGAATAAATAGATTAAATAAATATTTTTTATTATATATGCCCCCCCCCCAACATTTATATTAACTAAATATTCTTTTAAAAGAACCATTAACGTATTAATATGTTGTTTAAAATCGCGAGTAGATAGAAATATTCATATCCTGATAATTGATATTAGCAAATGCTGTAAATTATAATACCTACAACTTATATTATAGTATTTGAGATAAGTTATTATCATATACCTATTATTGTTAAGGTCTATGGTTATTACTCATCAGCGACCATGACGGAACTTATAATTATTGCTACCACGGTTGTGGCTGTTCTGAATACTTATTATTTTTTATTATTGAATTGCTTTATTCGTCATACCTCAAGCAGTCGGACACTCGGACAGTCGGACGTCTTTCAAACTTTAGTATAAGCAGTACAATACTACAGTTACGAACTTTGTTTGTAATTTTTCTCGTTGTACACTTTCGATATGTTACCTGGAAAACTAGCTTTTGTGACCGGCAAGTTCGATTATAAATTTCTGAAATGTATAAAAACGATCAATAATGATTTCCAAACTCATAATCATTGTATGTTGTTGTAGGAGCTGGAGGAGGTATCGGTCGAGCGATTTGTCGTGTGATGGCTAGAGAAGGTGCTACGGTAGTAGCAGCTGACTTAAACATAAGCAATGTAATGACCACTGTTAAAGAGCTTACAGGTAGAATTTTAGAATTAAAAACTTATTAACAATAGAATTTAGCAAAATAAATTTTAGGCGAAGGTCACAAAAGTTATCAATTGGATGTATCTGATGCTGAGTCCGTCACAAGTGTATTAAAACAAGTGTTTACGGATTATTCTGCTCCACCGACTGTAGTAGTCAATGCTGCGGGTATCACAAGAGACAATTTCATGTTAAAAATGTCTGTGCAAGATTTTGAGAGCGTGTTTAATGTTAACGTAAAGGTAATAGAGCTGTGTGGTATAAGGAAATCATCCTTAAGTCTGAATTCAATGTTTTATATATACCTATTATTAATGTGTTAAATTACATATTGAAATTGTACCATTACATTTAAACTTTAAAGGGAACTTTTCTCATCACTCAAACTATTTGCAAAGAACTGGTGGAGAAGAACTTGCCTGGTTCTATAGTAAATATTGGAAGTATAGTTGCACAACGTGGTAACATTGGACAGTGCAATTATTCGGCTAGCAAGGCTGCCGTTGAAGTCTTCAGTAAAACAGTAGCATTAGAAATGGCAAAGTTTGTTAAATTTTAATGTTAACAATGATTCTTAACTATATACATTCAGAACGAATCACCAATGCTTTTTCCAGGTTCATATCTTATTTAAACTCATTAATCAATCCTTTTAATTTCTTTTTCTCCTCTGTATTCAATACACTCATTGCCAACATCATTATTTAATCATAATTTTTGTTTGTCCTGATTTCTTGTTAAAGTTATATATTAAATTACATACTGATAGGCTATATTTATATTATACTTGTAAATTAACTAACTGTTGTGTTAAAAATGTCAAATGTTTAATATTTATATTTATATATATATATATACAGGGTGAACCAACAATTATGCTGACTCCCTTTTTTTTTAAACAATGAAGTTTTTCAAAATCTGATTTTTTGAATCTTTAAATATATTCAAAGACCATATTTTAATATTCTTGAGATTTATTGTACCACTTACGGAGTGTCCTGTGGCTATACAGACTTGTTTTTTAAATGGGAACCCCACTTTTTTGCTATAAATTATTTAGCGGATAATTTTTTTGAGAATTTTGATGTATTGAAATCAAAATTCGAACGAGTAGTTTTCTAGTTAATACACATTTTGTGTTAATTATAATATAGTTTATAATAGAGAAGAAGGATATGCTTATACCGTATAAGTTGTTATCTATAGTCTATACACATAATATAAAATAATATGTCATTTTATATTTATTTAATCAAATACTTAGGTAAAGTAAAATCCTTCACAATTTATTTAGTTATTTTTCTTATTTCATGATGTGTAGAACTGTATAAGCATATCCCTATTATGGGCTATTATTATTAGTACAAATTGTCCAATAACTAGAAACCACTCGTTCAAATTTTGATTTGGATGCATTAAAATTCTCCAAAAAATTATCTGCTAACTAATTTAAAGAAAAAAGTGGGGTTCTCATTTGAAAAACAAAGGTTTGTATCGTCACAGGACACTCCTTAAGTTTTGCAAAAAATCTCAAGAAGATGAAAATATGGTCTTTGAGTATATTTAAAGATTCCAAAAATCAGATTTTAAAAAACTTCATTATTAAAGAAAAAAAGGAGGGTGAGCATACTTGTTGGATCACTCAGTATGAATATAGACATAGGCTAGGAATATCTCTTCTTTTTAATCAATAAAAAAATTTTTTATGATAGTATTAAAATTATATTGTTTTACTAGTATTAAAATTATATTGTTTTACTAATAGGTACAACATCAGATGTAACACTGTGTTGCCGGGGTTTACAACCACTCCTATGACTGACATGGTACCTGAGAACATTAGAGAACATTTTAAGTCAGTCATTCCCTTGAAGAGGTTTGCCAATTCTGAAGGTAATCACTTTTGAAACATTTGACATAAATTTGTATTCATTATCATAATATTTGAAGCAAATTCATATTATGTGAACCAAGTTAACAATATATTTTTTCCTAACAAATATTGTTATTTAAGTAGGGATCTGACTACTTTTAATTTTTGTACATACATGTATAAAAATGTATCATAATATGTATAACATTGTTTTTTTAAATAATTTATTGAAAATAAAATTATTGTTCATTTTATTTATAATTTATCTTTAAAAGTAACAAGTCATTTAGTGGCCAGCGAGTACAGTGGAGAAGGTGTTATAAAATAACTCATTGTTTTGTTAAATTAAATTTGTATTACCTAACATTACTGCATAAATTAATGATTATTATTCTTCATTTTAATTTAATAACCAAATGATAATAAAATTGCTCATTAATATTATACAAGGTAATTTAGTGTTTGAAGTCCCTACAATTTTTTTTTAATTTTAATGATAAGCATTTTCTAAAAATAATTAATTTTTATATATTCTGATCCCTGTAAGTTGCACAACTGTTTTAAAGACTTTATGTTTACTAAGCTTGTATTAACACGTTACAGCCACTAGCCAGTCTATTAAAAGTTTTGTAAACATTTTGAGTATTGGTCAGTGGTTGGGTCGCTATTTTATTAGGGGAGAGTATATATAAACCTATTGTTTAATTAAGTCACTAGGCAGGATTTGGTTAAGTGAGTTAATTATTGATTAAACCCGAAACATTACTAAGATACCCATCAATATTATAATCTAAATAAATAAATATAATAGTTATCATAATATTTTAACTATTACCAAATATGTTGTTGATGGCAACAAAATAATGATAATATTTTATTCTACCCTAACCATAAATGTCTAACTTGCTATATTTTGCTACATTAGATGTATTGTACTAAAATCTGATCTTTTTACATAACATATTCCACTACTAATATGACTGATACTAATTTTTAACTAAAAATATTTTTTGAAATGTAGTATACATTTCAATGATAGGTATAATAATTTTTTTAATAATCGATACAATGATATTATATTATAATAATTTAAATTATTATTTATATAAGAGGAATTTTAATCAGTGCAAACACTTGGTTGTTATCATTTTTAATGTTCAGAAACATCTCACTTTTATTTTGTATACTTGCAAAAATCTATTAAACTATCATTCAAATAATAATCAGAGCAAATCAGTGAGGTTGAGTTATATATTTTGATCAATCAATTTATTATTGTGGTAATGTATAAATAAATAATAAAAATAATTTATAATAATAACATCTAATAAATGTAAAATAACTTTTAATGTATTTATAAAAACTTAAATGAAGTTGTTTAAGATTCTTATATCTATTTCAAATTTTCATTATTATTTATTTGTTATGATGAAACTTGGCTCCCTTTTTATAAAAGGGATAATTTCATATTAACTATGAGTATAATGATAAATAATCTTTTGAAACATTTGTAATGTTAGTAAATTTAATTATGTATCTGTATATTTTTATTATTTATCATTTACTTGCATAATAATGTATGTTGTAAAATGCTGTTATTGTGTATAATATTAAAATTAATTAACTAAAAAATATAAATTTTTTGTTTCTAATGTATGGAAATGGTTTTAAAAATATTATATTCTTCTTGAAATTATTTTTTTTATTAATGTTTTAAATGTTTTTATGTTGATAATTTATTATGAATTCTGTTTAATTTTAATTTTACAGAAATAGCGGAAGTAGTAACGTTTTTGGCGTCTGAAAAGAGTTCATATGTTACTGGTACGTCAATTGCAGTTAGTGGTGGTTATTAATTATATATAATATTATTATCTAGCTTATGTACTTGACAACATTTTGGTGAAAACATTTTTAAATACAAAATACATGTTATTAATTGTTTTATGAATATACTGTACCAACTCTAATGTTATGAATTAAGAAAACGCTATACCCTCTTGTGTTTACTCATTCTTACAAATTTACAACATAGCCAAAACTATTTTGTGCTGGAAAGAACCAAGAACGCTACACATATAATGAAAGAAACAAACTTTTCACCACATAAAAGGAGAATTTTGGTTGTGAAAAATATAAATAATGTAAACTGATTATTTTTGATTATTCATATTTTTATATTTTAAACAATAACAATTGTTATTATTTTTTATGTATCAGTATTTAGTCAAAAATTTGTTTTACAAATGAATAAATTCTCTAGTACAGATTTCAAACTTCACAGTCTTGCTTAGTATCTCGGATATCACTGCATTATTTGTATTCTCTCTCTGACTCACATGAAATATACCAAATTTGTGTTTAGTAGAACCAACCTTGTGTTGTTAGCATTAGTGTTATAATGAATTGACTTATCAAAATTAGAGTTTTAAACATTATTTGTGTTATTGTCTTTTTTTATGATATTTAAATTTTAAAGCAAGATTTGAGTTGTTTTAAATTGTATTGTTTTACATTTTTATAACTTACATCGAAACTAAGCTAAACTTCCTTTTCTATGTTAAGTGTGAGTTGGTTAGTGAAAACAAGTTGTGCTTTGACATCTTCTTGAGTCTTGAGATTTTATTTCAATGTTTAGAATATGACGTGTTCAAAGTATGACAAATATTATTAATCAGTTACTTTATTTCAAAAAATCTGAAGACTAAATAAAATGATGGTCAATCTTAGTATTAATTGATTTATGAATCATGAGTTATGAAAGTGGAATAATAATAATATCATTGGTTATAATATAAATTAGGTATAAAAATGTTTAATCATTGATTTTATTATGCTCATGTGAAACATAATAATATACCTTGGGAAATTTCTATTCTTTTATTGTAAATTTAATTTAATGTTATCTTGGTATTTTAGTATTTTGTTGGAAGACATTCAGTTGAAATATTTGATAATATTTTAGCCACAAATATATTTAAACTTAAAATATTTTTAAAAAGAAGAGGAATTGAATGAACAATAATAATAATAAGTTGATAGTGGGCAATTAATATAATATATTGTGACGTTAATTAAGTTGCCTATCTTTCTTCTAATTGTACTTATATGTTTTTAGATTTACAACTTATAAGAAGATGGTTTTCCGAATATAAAAAGCATGAGTTATAGAAAAACCATATAGAGATATTGAGGAGAGATATTGATATAGAGGAGTTTCCCAGAATTTAAAAACAAAATAAAAATACCCGGGAAGTCGAACAGCTGTATAGTAGGTTGAAGGTAGTAAGAGTCAACAAAAAATTGTCAAAATATTTGAAATTGTAATACAAGTTTCCATCATAAGTTGTTGTTAGTGAAAATTTAATAAAAGTTGTACGCGAATCCACAATATTTTTTCATGAGCGTTTATATTGAGTTAGAAATTCGTAAACATTTTTTTATTTAAATCAAAGATTTCAAAATGTAACGACTCCTCATAAGTTTGTCTTACCTTTAACAAGTCAAATATTAACTGAAAGTAAAATTATTTTTATGTGTGCTTGAAGTTCAAGTTTTTTCAACATTCGCAGTTCACTTGTAAATTAACAAATTCTCATCGAACAATTTTCTTATTTTATTGAAATTCAAAAACGAAAAACCGGCACGGTGGCACGCCAGATACTTGAACTATTATTTAACTACTATTTAACCCTTCAAAAATCTCCTTGTTACACTCTCGGAAAATCGAAATACATTTACAAATTAAAAAAGCTGTAGGTAAGTAGACGTCACTCTGCAGTACATTAGGTGTCTATAGAAGGTCGCTGTAATGAATGCTATTAAATTTGAATTCAAAGAGTCAACATTTTTTGAAAATTTTATCAAGTATATGAATTGATGAAATAAACATATAATGTAAATTTAAAATGTACAGTAATTCGCTTTTTGAATTACAACAAAATAAGAAAATCGCTACATGAACAATCTTGTGATTATGCAATGTTGTAAGAATTTCAATTTCAATTTCAAACGCTGAAAAATATTTAATTTGACTTTCCGGTGGACATTTTTTTTGATGAAGATAGATGAACTTAAAGGAATCTTGTATTCAATTTTTAAATCTTAAATATAAAAAGAAAATTTTTTATGAATTTCAAACTGAAAATAATTTGCTATTTTTTCTGATTTTTACAAATTTTATTAAAATTCTAAATTCAAACGCTTATTAAAAGTTATTGTAGATTCAAGCTCAACTTTTATTTTTAATTTCCAAAAATAACAACTTACAATAGGAACCTTGTATTATATTTACAAGTTTTTTGAATGAGCGAAAAATTTTTATCAACATAAGTTTAAAAAAAACAAATAATAATCGAAAATGCCATATTATGCCTATAAATAATTCAAAACTAGTCAAAATATTTTGAAAATTTTAAGGTGTATAGAAAATGCTAACACAAACATTCAGTCAAAATTTCATGATTTAGGGTCATCATTAGAGTTACACTAAAAACCAAATCGATTTTTTCGAAAACTTGTTTTGCTTAAAAATTCCAGTTTTTCTTTAATTTTTTATTTGCTCTCCTGACACTTAATATATATATATATATATATATATATTTTATTTTATTTTATTGTTTTTTCTAGTATTTCTAATTATGTTTGCTTTTTACATATCTGTGCTTAGTTATGATTAATGACGTTCCACTGACAAAAACCTGGGCTGCGTACGAGTTGATTCCCGGGTACCTGTTTACTTGCACCGACACCGTTGAGTTGATTCCCGGGTCATTAGAGGGTACGTACGAGTTGATTCCCTATTGTTGTATATCAATTATCAATAGATTGCAAGAGTAAAGAGTTTACGACAGTATAAAGAGTTTGACCGTCACACACAACTCGCTCTTATATCCACCGA
>NW_019100761.1:13085-28824 GCF_001856785.1 Myzus persicae
GGTTTTTGGAACGGTAGGGGGAACACGTGTGTGTTTGTTTTGGCAGAATTTCGAATGGGGCACCCGTAGGTTTCTGCCATGCCCCGGGGGTGGGGGATGGCAGCACTTGCTCTCCGGTCACCGCGACTTGTCCGGAGAAAAATGCCGCCCGGTGGCCGAGGATCGAACCGCGACCGGCTGCGTCGCAGCGGAAGAGTCAGACCACTCGGTCACCTCGTCCCCCATATATTTGTTCTCTTATCTACTGAGTTGAGAGTTCTAACCATCCAAAATAAACAATATTTTTCTGTTTTCAGATTTATTCGGTTTTTTTTAAATTTTAAATAAACAAGAAATAAAATAATATATTGATTTTATGTATTTATATTTATTTAGTTTTAACAGTTATATTAATAAACGAATACGTGTTATGTTTATTATTAAATTATCGTAGTTTTGGTGTACGGGAATAAGGTATCCTAGTACCTCAACGAAAAACTTCGGAGTCACAGAATAACAATCTTAACAAAGGGAGTTGACAGAAACATTGAACTCGACGAATGTCAATCTTGAAAAATGGAGTCAAATGAATTTCCGTGTATAGTGGAGAGGAGACTGTCTTGTCGGTGCCAAAAGAAATCCCACGAAAACCTGCACGTTGGTCCGTTTCGAAGTGAATAAAGAAGTGGTAAAAAAAATATGTGTGGAAAAGCTTAGTGAAATGTGCAAGCAGAATTGGTTTCCGTCTCCAGAGTATTGTAGACCTGGAAAATATTTTCAAAGTTCGACCATCATGCTTGTGTTTAAAGTTACCATTGTTAGCCGTCGCCGACCTGCTGTTGTCGCCGTATCAGAATAGGATTTCGCCGTCTTCGAACGTTCTAAAGCTAACAGGAACATAGGAACTTTAAAACGACAAACTCGGTAAACGAAGTCGACAAAAAAAGTAGGACTTGCATATCAAAATACTTGGCAAACGGAGTCTGACGTATTGTCCGGCGAACACAACAGATGCGGCTAGTTTCGATCGGCCAGACACGTCTCCAAAGTCCAAATACTGCGGGTTGGCGGGCGGTTGACAACTGGTAACTAGTAATACAGGCTTGCGGGGAGAAGGTCAAACTTTTCTCACATTATTTTTTGTAAATAAATGCAATAACTAATTACTTATACAATGTAATGTTAATAATAAATATTTTTTAGCCCATTAATCACACATTTCTAGTTAAATGTTAACATAATTATAATTAATTCAAAACAATTTTGTTCATCTAAAAAAAGATCAGTGTGCCGTGAACATTTTTGAAGTGTACGGTGTCGGTGTGCCATGTATAATAAAAGTTTGAAAACCACTGATATAAGGTCAATGAAGGGCAAAATCCAGTCATCTGTTTGAATTACCCTATAGGCTATAAGGTTTCTATAGTAATAACTAATAAATAATAATCACTTTGTCTTATGAGCTTATATTTGTGTAATAATAATTAATTAACTTCAATTATAATTTTGTTTTTATTTTTATATATTACAAATTTAATATTTGACCGTGGTGAATCTTCTTTTCTTAACTTCTGTAAAGAAGTTCACTTCATTCCCGCGTGCTACTCAAATATTGCAACACGTACGATTTTTAGTTTTGTATTCCAAAAATGTCAATAGAATTTTATTCATTCTATCAAAAACCTTGACAATTTAATTCAAGATATATTGTTACAATAGAAGTTGAAAAATATTAAAAATACTTTGGCACGATTTTTTTTATAAGTATTTAAAGTTTAAACTTTGACAACATTTAATAAATTCAAAATTTACAAATTATTTTCTAGTTACAACTTTACAAGTTTATAAGTTGTTCAACTTTTAAAGTTAAGGTTGAAAATTTAAAACAAGGTTTCCCTTAGGTAGTTAACTGTGTAACCAAAAAATGTATAAACACAGGTTTTTTTAAATAGTTATTATAAGTTAAAATTTGGACAAGATTTAAACCAAAAATAACGATTTCACTTATTTTGTTGTAATTTAAAAATATTATTTGTGGGTAGTTTCATGGGTACTTGAAACTTTCAGAGTAGGTATGTTATTATATTTTATACACACAAATCACAATGCCATTTTTAAAAGTACAGCTGATAGACCGTCTTCGCTCAGAATCTTTCTTTGTATATAATAATTGTAAATCATACCATTCAAATTTAAAACATCCATTATAGTGACTCTCTAGGCACCCAATGTACAGGCAGAGAGTTACTCATTTAGTCATTTATCCACTTTTTTAAGTTAGTCTCAAAAAAAAAAATTCAATAATAAGTAAATTCATATTTTGCTTATGATACAATAATCATTAAACTCTTATCCAAATATGAATAATTGCATTAGGAGACTAAAATGTTTCGATTGTTTCGAATATTTTTCAATGAAAATGAGCAACGATTGTTCACCAATCATTATCTCGATCAATTATCAAATCATATAATTTAATCATCATAAACGATATTCTTTCCAATTTCTAGAAATTACATATTAAGTATTGTATAGGTAAAATGTGAAAAATTCACTTAAAATACAAGTATAAACAAATATACTAAGGTATAATAACTATTTTTAAAATTATTCTCGGGTAGACAATTTATTGCACATACGTTAAATCAAAAAATCTTCATTAAGCGCTATATAGCTTGGAAATGGAGTCCAAGCAACAATTTGTGGTTGCACTTTCGTTCTTAACTCAGTAAAATACTTAGTATCAAACTTTTTTTTGTTTTGATTTCTTGAAAGGCGTGGTAAACTGCACTTGAGCCAAGACTTTAAAACATTTTCTTTTATGAGTACACATTAAATTAATAAATATACTTAAATGTTTAAACATAAAATAAACTTTTCACTTTCTTAAAAATTGTTTTTATGTAGAGAGGCCATACCATTCATAAACATTCATATAATTATATGTCTTATTTAGTTATTTGTATTGTGCATACGAATAATAAAATTAATATTTTCGGATTGTATTTGTGTATTTTATACATAGGTGCAACTAGACCAATATTTTTGGGAGTGCACAAATTGCAAAGAATTTCTAGACCCTTCACTTTGTATATAAATTAAAACTAATTTAAAATGTATATTTATGTACTATATTTTAATATGAGTGAAACAGTTATAGAATAAAAAAATAAAATTGTCACAACTATTTTTTACATGATTCTTGTGTCATATAAATTATTTATATTATATTTAAAATTTAAATTACTTCCTCTCTCGATTATCCAAATCAATAATGCCATTATAGCTATTTTTATTCAGTTATTCAGTCGAGGACTCTTAACAAGAGCTGATTTTGAGCTAGAAGCAGAACAGATTGAAACAGAAATTTGAGATGTCCTAGGACATACATTTTTTTTAAAAATTCTATAGGCTTTTTATGTTATTTTATATATTTATTAGTAGGGCTGGGATTTCGATGCACTTTGCATTGTTTTTCAAAGCTTACTGTGCAATGCTCGTCTTGTCACAAATTTGTTTTATGTACACTTGAATGAGAATAAGAAAGTTTATTTTGCATTTTTTGGCATTTTTTGGCATTTTTTAGTTTTTAGGTCATTTTCTTAATTTTTTAGGGCATTTTAGAATTTTTGGAGCATTTTTTGAGTTTTTGGAACCAAGTGTATGAATTTGAAATTTTATTTGAAGTTTTTAAGATTTTTACATCAACATGGTTTTTAAATAAAAATAACAGATTATAAGTAGGTACTCGTAATTCGTATTATATTATCGGACAATCAAATTTTTTTTTAGATTTATACTAAAACTAAGTATTTACAATTTACACTTGTAATAGATTTTTATAATGCATTTTTTAAAACTTTTTATTGTAATTTATACTAAAATTATTAAAAATAAAAAAATTTGTAGATCATAAAAGCATTTTTTTTAGGGCATTTTTCAGGGTTTTTTAGGGCATTAAAATCCCAGCCCTAGTTATTACTTATTAGTAGGACAGATGACTTGTAGTATTTGCATATTATTTTTGCACAGTCACAAAAATAGCAGAGCTACGAAACAAAACGTTTCATGCTTCCACAAAGTTAGTTTTGAACATTTATTGTGCATATAAATGCATATTTTGCGTTTTTCTGGTTTTTAGAACATATTCCTTCTATTTTATACTTTTAGATGCACATTTTAAATAAGTTTATTATGATTTTATTTATTTATACAACCAGAATAACGCGAATTTTCCCGAAGCATGTTTTTTTAGAAACACGTCTCGAGATTTGCTGATTAGTTTGATTGTCGGGTTATTAATTTTATTTATAAACCGATAAGATAATATTGTTCAACACACAAAATATTATCGATACAGGCCACAGGGACGCCTGTCGCCGACATCGGACACATTCATATTTCAGTAATTGCCGTGTTTCACTGTTTCGGTTGACTGTCGACCATACGTCCAAACGCGATCTATTTACTATTTATTAAACAAAATGATTTGTAATTTGTAACTTGTAAATTGTTAAATAAAGTTATGAATAAAATGTATTCATTAAAATAATAAGTACCTACAGAAAATTCATTTTTTTGGTCCAAAATATTCATTGTAAAATCCTTATTTTGTTTATTTAAGTGCATACTTGGTGATTTTTTAGAGTTACAAGTCCTCTATCCCTAGTTATTAGTTACTATAGGTCTTATTATAGAATATAACCAGGGTTAGGTATAACACCTGGTTACCATAATATATAGTATCATTTACGGTAGGTACTATATTATTATGATTAATTTCGGAGATACGACGTTTTGGAACATGAAATACCTTATCGTCGGCAGAATCAGGAATATTCATAAAGTTAAAAACACTAAACAGTAACTTAATAAGTATATTGTGTAAGTGAAATCGTTCGCGGCTGCATTAGGTATATAATATCGAATATCAATGTTACTTTCAATTTGTTGGAAGGTATATTATTAAGCCATGGAGACATGGAGTGTTTGATCATAGGTATTGTCTGTCTTGCAAATGTACAACATAGCAAAAACTAATTTGCGTGGGATAGAACCACTCAGTCTGTAGTCCTGGTAGACATAAAAATTGTACACAATATAGAAAATAATATTTTCTGTGTCATAGAGTTTTTATTTGTTTGATATTATTAATAAGAAAAAAGTTGGAATACTTTTAAAAATCTGATATTTTTATGTTTTCCAAACTTAAATAACTTTTGATATATTGCGGTGTAATCGAAAAAATTAAAAAATCTACGACTTAGTTAAAATTCTCATTTATTCATGGTGAAAATTTGGTTTCTTAGTTATTACTGTAATCTTCTCGGTTATTTCCCTCGCCAAACAGTTTTTCCTATGTGTTTTCGCTACATTTAAGACAGAGACAACACATGCGGGTGTGGCGTTCCCTTAAAATCCATACGAAATAATGAATCGTGTAAATATAAGTTGGCAGAGTAGGTAGTAAACGTGCCGGCCAATGCATGTAATTATTTCCTGCAGTAGCCAGAATTCCGAGGGAAATCTATTCAGGTGAGATTCGTGTAAGTACCTAATTAAAAACCTAATCAGTTTAGTCAAAACAACCCTGCTAGGGGGTTAATCCTGTGGGTTAGCGAGTTTTTTTTTATTCGCCAATAATTGCTTAAGAGATGACTTCTTCCGCATCGCAGAATGCTTCCACAATTGTTCAATAAAATCTCGCGAGTGTACAATATAATATAGGTATATTATGTTATGACGTACAGTATACCTAGCCTACGGGAATATCCGAATATTAGGAACACCGCTGCAGGTCACAAGTACGATAATAAATGCGTGTGACCGATACATATATATTATGCGGGTGCAAGGACAGAGAGAAAATTGATCGGACGCGCCCCCGCGAACATACTCGTGTCATATATATATATATATATATATGATAATAATAATATATAATACGGTTCTTGCGGTTTATCCAGAGCACATCTGCGTCGTTGTACACGCTTTGTGCGGGACGAACGCTGTGTTATTTTTTCCGATCTGTGTGTGTTTCGAGTGGATGACTACTATATGACCGAGTGTGTATGTGTATAGAATGTGGGGGGAGGGAAGCCACGGGGTAAGGGCACTTGAGGTTTCGGCCGGTGCGTTGTGAAAAGGTTTTTGCGACGAAGATAGGCATAGATGAGACATCTGCAAAGAGAGAGCGAGAGAGAGAGAGAGATCTAGCCTTATATTATATTATTACTATACGCGAAAAGACTAGAAAAACGAGAAAGCCTCAACCACGAAATAAAAAAAGACACTGTTCGGACAAAGCACCTCGAGAATTTTAAATAATATTATAAGTTATAATACAAAATGTACGCCTGCATCTGCAAAATCCCAGGTATCTTAATATATTGTATTGCAAAACTATTGTCTCGTCACGCAAAAAAAGCGACCTGCGCGTATTCATAATTTGGAGCGGCTCTGAGAAACGAGACGAGTATGCATGCGTGACACGTACTGGCAGCGGCATAATATTGAGGTAAAATCATTTCGAGAAAATATGAATGATTGAATGAACTACTAAAAGTATTTACCTAAAATACAAAATTATATTCTTTAATTATTTTTTTGAACGTTTTCCGGGAAGGGTATGAAAAATAAATCCTCTTTTAAGCAAGTCATTATAATATAGTATAGTGCAATATTATATAGGCAAGTATAGGATACAGAAATCATACAGAAATCAGCGAACCATGCAAAAGTATAAAACAGAAGACATCGACGCCGGCAGTATAGTACCTGTATGCTTGGTTAGTATGGCTACTTATAATTATCGCAAGGTAAACAGAACGATTTCTAACGTATACCTATTAATTACACGTGATTGCAAATTGGTTGTTCTGCGCAAATATAATACATACTCAAGGTCTTAACCAGGGGAGGTAGGGTTCAGACTCCCCCTCAAATTAACAAATTACATTTGACATTTGAAAATGTACTAGTCAAAGAACATATTTACACTCAACCCCCCTCAAAATCTTTTACTGTCTACTATTACGGAATATAATAATACCTCGTAGCTACCTACTATTACAGTTAGTACAAGTCTCAGGTTATAAATTATTATTGTATACTTTGTACGGTTAGATGATACACGTGTACAATAATAATTTTTAATGTACCTAATATGTATAAATAGGTAATGATCACTTTTACACTTAGTTATGAATTTATGATAAGATTATACTCGTATTGACGGTTGTGACTGTTCAATAATTTGAAATTATTGGCAAATCGTATACAAGTGTACCGTCGCTGTAAATACATCACAAAATATGATAAGTTATCAGTGGTTTCATCGTTTTGAGGAGGTTTGGAGAAGGAGGAAACGACAAGTTCGCGGCAATGGAGTGCATCGCTATACAAAAACTGATCGATTCGTAGTGCTGAAATTCCAAATACGTTTTCACTAAAAAATCTTGTCACTTTCATGTAAAAGCACTGCAACAATTTTGCTGTGCATACATTGTACGTTTTTTGAATATAATGGATACATTTTATATTTTATGGTTTTGTTAAAATAGAACAATTGAGAATTGAGTAAGTCTAAAATCTAAATATATGAATTTGGTATAAATGTATGGTACTGCAGTATAATGTATAGTAATATAGTATAATATTATATTACAACAAATACTAAATAAAATGATTCATAATTATAGTTATTATGGATATACTCTCAATATGTCGTACATGGTGCTGTAATAATGAAGTTATAACTCCTTATATGCCAAGGTAAGTACATGGGATTAATATATCACATCGTATAAAATAATAAAATTACCAACTAATGGCCACAGATGCCGGATTTGAGCATTGGAATCAAAAAAAAAAAAAACAAAAAATAATAACAATAAAATGTGTTATTGCTATGTATACGTAAATGCATATAATTACAAGTTACTATACCTGCAATAGGTATGAAATACGGCTGAGAACCAATACACAATATATTATTTCCCAGCCGTATAATAACAGAGAATATAATAATTATTAAACTTATTGATTTTGATTGATGTTTAAAGTTATAATGACATGAAGTTATTGTAATTTTTAATCACAATACAATAATAATAATATTTCATACACATTTATACTGCAGTGGTCTCTGTATATTATTTATGGAGGTTCGGGGATGGCGTTACGTTATACTATTTACTATTATCATAGGTTGATTAGTAAATTTTTTCTAACTGATGTTTGTAAATTATTATTATTTTTGCATGGGTTTTTGGTTTTACCATGTAAATTAAGCTTCTGAGCGACTGCTAAAGATCTTTGTAAGACTAAAACGTTCAGTATTCATATATTATATAGTAATATATACCAAAATATGTGACACGTGTAATGTGGGTGTAGCAATGTAGTATACCGCCATTATTTGAGTCTTAAAGTACCTAACACACTACTAACTGCAGTATGCTGCATACTGAGAATGCTCCCTTTAAAAATTAAACAAATGGTGGCAGACTGCAGTAGTACCTACATTAGAAAAACGACGAATAAAATATGTTCTAAATATCGAATTCAAATTTACAAAAATCAAAATTAAAAGAAAAAAAAACGTATTTTAGCGAACAGTCAACACGAGGTTCAGGGAAGTATTATTATAGTGCGTATACTAGAGTATGCTACTAAAGTGTTGGTAGGAGACCAGATGACCGGAATAACCGGAAGGGTGTGCATAATCGGATAGGCAAATGTAGTTGTTAAAGAAACATCGCTCTGAAGCTGAACACTCTGTATACACTACACACACACACACACAAACGTGCGAGCATACTATATAGCTACCGTGCGGCGGTGACGCGGTTACGCGTGGTCACCGCGTTAATGGTCATCGTCATCGGCGGCGGCACGCCCAAAACGGGTCGTATTATACGTATATATATGGAGTGTACATGTTTAGGTTCTCATTCCAGACGCGGTGGCACCACACCTACGCGCGCTTTAATAAGGTTTCACTATATACCAGAACGTCCAGCCAGAACACGAATAATTATATTATATTCGCTGAACGGCTGCACGACAAAAATACAAAATATATATTTATGACATTTGTTTAAGTCATAACGTCCGATAAAAAATGTTGCAGCTATATTTGGTAAAAATGGTAAAATATATAAAAATGTTCATATTTTAAGTATCTCGTTAGTTTGGAGTTTTGGACAATTAGGGAAAAATTGAATTATAATATAGTTGCCTATTAGTTGCTAATATATAACATGACATCATATTGTGTATAAACTTAAAATCACAACACATTTATTATATTGGAACTCAATATGTTGTATTATTATTTATTGTACATTTGTAAAATGTATTAGGTTCTGTGTTTTCTTACATTTATTGCATTTATTGCATTTTTCTGCTATTATTATTTCGTTTATAAAGCATAATAATTTATTAAATATATTTTACCTGTAACTTAAAATCGAAATTCGTATAGTAGAATAATACATTTAATTTGGAACATATAAGAAGAGTGACCAAGTACCAACTGTTTTGATAAAGACGTGATTTAAACTGATTTAAAGACTTTTACGATGACGTATAATTCCCAATATAATATTTTATTTATTAACACATGTATGTATAACAAATTGGTGTTGAATTATACTGATTAAGACGAATTCAACAAATATATGCTAAAGTAATATTATGGGTACATATTATGTAGGTATATTCTACCTATATGTAGTGAGTGTGTATGTTATAAATAGTATCGTTAGTGTTAAAGGATTTTTTTTTTATTTAGAAATCTGACCCGAGCACAATGTTTTGATGATTATTCATTACGCGTGGTGAAGCGTAAAAACTATTGGTCTCGAGAAGAAATTAAACCACCTCGGCACGACGATTCGGACCGGACCAGTTATTTAATAACAATGTAAGTACTGAGGTTATATGAGTAATCAGTTAGTAATATAGGTACTAAAATATTCTATGAAACCACGTTAAATTTTGATATAATAAAACCCTATAATATAATAACTGTCATATAAATTCAAAACACTGCTCGGCACGTATTTAAATATTATTACAACAACACCAATAGAGCTTTATGCCGCATTATAATTCATTTACTATATTTTATTTCTGACATGCTCTAAATTTAATAGTATAACACAATATTAATAATATACTATAGAAGCACATTTTAACGAGTATAATAAATAATTTTAGTTTTGTAAACGAAGTTTATTATATGGGAGTAGGTACACTTGTTTTTTTAGCCAACGTTAGAAACCCGACTTTTCAAGCACTTTCCGAAATAAAACGATTGTTATTTGTTCATTTTTTACGATATGTTTTTATTTCATTAAGTTATACTATTTTTTTTTTTATAACGACTGCAATAGAAAAACACTCACGAAAACATTACTTAAACAAAAAATAGGTATGTAGAATATTATGATTAATATTCAATTACAATAATTTGACAGACTGTAATATATACCTATTGTACCTATTGTATAATTATGTATGTAAGTTAATGCAATCAATTACTTTAATAAAATTGAGTAGAACATGATACAGAGAGAAAACTGCAAAATATTAACACAAGTTGGTGTATCAGGCAGTAAATAGTAATAAATTAATAAGTACGAACATATTACTTTTATTCTTTGTTGTCTCAAAACATAATTGATTTTAATATCAAATTACATTATTTTATATTAAATTTATTGCTTACTTAGAAGCCAAAGAACTGCTTTTATTTATTTGTATTATTTATAATTATTATGCATTTTGCTACGTTATATTTATGAGTTATGACTATTAGTAACAAGTAGCTATAATTACTAATTATTATTAGTTACTCCCTAAAACTTATTTCACTATACTTAAATCTATAGCACAACTTATTATTGAATGACGAAGTAAAATAAATGTAATATAGATATACATATTCATTATAGCTTACAGTAGTATACTTTCACGTAACTGTTAAATACTTTCATATTTTAAATAAAATAACATATAATTAAAACATTTAAACTTGTACAAATATGAAATATAGGTACTAATTATACTAAATAAGTACAAATATTGATATTTCATTATCAAATAAGCAAATATTTTTTAATTTTAAAATTAATAATAAAATATATAAAATTAAATAAATAAAAACCTCTTGGTACACCACATTCAGAGTTTTATTTTGCGGCGCATAAATATATAAATGGTCAAGTCTTCCAACTCCGGAAAATTCTACACACAATTGTCCACGTGAGAAACAGTTAGTTTCTAGATCTACTCTACAATAAGTTAAAGTTAAATGATTATAAGTGAAATGACGAATATTTGGATTAAAATTAGAAACAACTTTGTAAAAAAAAATCGTAAATTACTTAAGTGACACGCTAAAAATGGTAACCTTTAAAGTTTAAATACAATCCTCTCTCTCTTGCCTTAAGCAAAAAAGAAATGAAAAATCAAGCAAAGTGGAGACACTCAGGAAAGTGTTTGGAACAACTTTGTGAAAAAAAATAGGAAATAAGTTACATAGTGACGTCGCAAAATTGGAACATAAAAAGGCCTGTTCTTTTATACATCATAATTATAAGGATAAGTATCATATGTTTATTGGAAGACCCTATATTTATATCTGTACATTATCAGGGGTGGCAAACCTTTTTTGGATAACATGCCAACATTTTGTAATCAAACTTTTAAAATAATATCACATGCTTATAGTAATATGTTTACATCTAAAAACAAAATTTTTTGTGATGATCGCAAATAAGTGCAGGAGGGTGGGATTTGTTTTAAAAAGTTTACGAACAAAGTATTTAAAAAATATATATTTTAAATGATAGCCGTTTAAATTGACAACTGAACATTCCCAACTACTTCATCATGTATTTTTTTAATATCAGGTTTGTATTTAGTGAGTTTTAATTTGGAACTATAAATTCATCCGTCTGTTTTAATTATATCACATTCATCGTGAAAAATAGACTTTTAGGATTGTATGTTGACGTGGGCATTGAATTTAAGTAACGAATTATTTCTTTCAATGAGCAATATACAAACCATGTTTGGAAGTGAGTTCCAGACATTCAGAATTTTATAATACTGCAATTGTGTCATTTAAAAATAATAAGGAATTTTTTTTCACTATTTATTTTTTAAATTAAATGCATGATTATGAATTAAATACAAATACATATACTTGCCTTTAAGAGTCTACTCCATGTCTCCATGCAACTTCCTGTATTTCGTACTCGATTAATGTTTTACTTTAAACAGTTATAGGTTCCTAACTAATATGTATATAATAATAATATAATATAATTTACACTTTATACAAGTACAAAGATGCCCAAAGCAAGTTCTGGAGTCTATATAGACGTACATATTAGGTAATATTGCAATGGACATAATAGCCTGTAGTATTGTGTTATAAAGACACGTGAGAGGTTACATTTAAATACAAATATAATACAACAGAAGTCGGGTAGCTGACGGGGTCGTGATAATTTTGTCCTATGGGATGAATAGGGGCGTATATCCGAGGGACGGGTTGCGAAGCTCAATGGCGGAAATGTTTCCGCGAGGGGAACTCAATTTATACGAGATACAATAATAATGGACGCGTCCCGTTAGTATGAAAAAAAATAAAAAATAGAATTAAAAAACGCGGACAAAGAGACACGTTAAACGTGAAATAGCATTTGTACTTTGCAGCATAATATAATATTTAGTATACTGTATAGTATTATTTATTATAAAGCATACATAGTAATTCGTCATGTATATAGTATTTATTATAAATCATTATTCGTATCTGTATACGTTCAGAGCTATTTATTTATATATTTATTTTTACATCAAAAAGATTTCATACTTTTACTATACTATGAAACTATGTTATTACCTATCTAATTAGTAATTACATTTGAGACGTATATAAATGTAGGTATAGTCATAAAATCGTGCAGGTATACTTATACTTCTAATATATTTCACGTTGTTAAAAATGTTTTTAAACTTTCAATCACTAAAATAAATACTGCTTACATTATACAAACAGTATGAATGTTATATATAGCTATATTATTGGTAGATTGAGTTTCACTTCAAATATAAGTTCAACGGAAGCTACAAACATTAATTTACATATCTAATAGTTGGCGTTGTTGGTAAATGACAATCTTTCAACGGTTGAAAAAGTACCTACAGATCGTGAATTTGTCATTTTTACATTACTAACTAATTGGTTTTGTGTGTTGACCTGCAATATGTACTAGCCCAAATTTCTTATAAATTAGACACAAGTGTTGGTGTATATATCGAATACATATTAAAGTAATATATAATATTATGCGGAGTCATGAGCAATGACTATAAGTAGAGCATGTAAGTACGTATTATTATTCATATTTCACAGTTTACAAATATAAATATACTATACTATATAAGTTGCCTATATAATTGAAATGTATAATAGGTATAATATATGTGTGTAAAGTAAACCACCAGAACAATATAGTCTATTAACAAATTATATAATGTTTTACCTATATATATTGTAAACCTACATTTAGGCTATTAATTTTATTACTATTTTTTTTTATTAGGTGTAACGCCCACGGAAACATAGGTTTTTTGTATACTTTTAGTAGGTTTTTGTGTTAGCAGGGTTGTAACACGTGTATGTGTGCCAAGGATATGCAACTAAGAACCCCGGGTGATCACCCATCCGGGAGCTAGCAATACGCCAATACCCGTCGGTGAGTACGCTCAGAACGTGTACGCAACTGAGTGTAATAGACACCACGCCACAATTATTATCATTATTATACATCGTGGTGACTATGACGAATAATTCAAATTTAAAAACGTTTAACTAAATATTCATATTATTGTACATTTGTTTAAGATATATACATATATATATATATATATATGATGCATAGCCGCATAGGTTATAAATTGTAACTGTATAATCTACGGACTACGAAAATTTTGAACGCTAACACGTATTCCGCACTATCCCAACAGTGCAGGTTTGTCGTTTTTTGTATTGACGTCATTTTCACGAGTTAAATGTTCAAATGTCGGAATATTCGAAAACCAATAGCTATAACTCTGACTTCTATACAGTTGAAAATGTATTTACTCAACAAGAATGTCCGTCATATACGACAATAATAATAATAGTATATAATATAATATTATTATGTATACATTTTACTATCACGCACTCACATTCGTTCGATGTTGTGAGAGCGATATGTGTACACATTGTGTATAGCAACGGCAGTTTAGTATAGCATAGTAGAATAATAGGCATATAATTTTTTTGAAACATTCCGATCGACGACTGCTGTTGCAGAGGCGGGGTAGGGTTAATATATATATATGTGTGTGTGTGTGTGTGTGTGTGTGTAGGCATATACACGATTTTTACACAATTTTCGTGTCTCAATAGCGCGGACGTGTCCGCGGCCATAATCGAAACATTATTCACAAATATTTCCGATGAATGCGTTTAAATAATAATAATAATAATAATAAGAATAATAATAGTAATAATATAGTATATTATGATTGAAAAGTTTCCGAGTGCGTGTGGGGCAGCTGCGGTGTTGGTGGCGTATAGATTCTCCGGTGCCCGCGACGGCTGCCGTGACTGTGCACTTAGTGCGCCAGTCTGTCTGCGCTCCAAGTTTGTCTTCGGAATATAACGTGCCCGCGTATGTGCGTATATATGTGTGAGCGCGTTAAATAGTGTATAAAAAAAAAATACGTTTCATTGGGCATATCTCGACTGTCCATTAATATGTAATAATATTCACACACACACACATCGAGTCCTTTCAATGAATCGTATACGCAATTATACACATAATACACGTGTGCGTGTGTGTGTATGCGTGTGCTATGCGTGCGTTCGTATATACCTGTTTAGACTCCAACTGTCAATCAATGTCGACAATGGCTTTATTATACAATCCCTGTGCAGGCCATTGTGCGGTCGAATTTTCCACGTCTCGTTTTTTAACAACCATATTAAGAATTCGATGACGACGACGACGACGACGATGACAACGAAGACGAAGACGAAGACGACGACGACGTGTTTTAAATGTTTTATTGGATTCCGGTTTATAACACGCCGAGTCGTTTATTGTACATACGAGAATAAAAATATATAATCATAGAAATAATACCCGATAGTAATAATATTAATAATAATAATAATAATAATATTATTACTATCACGAAACGCAGCCGTGCGCGCGCACACGCCCGACTTAACGATGACGTTGTCTACTGGGTGTGTGGGATCGATTGAATTTTATATAATATAAGCTCCGTCGGAGAGTTCGACTAAATATTTTATGTATAAACATGCATCATTATAACCTTTTTTGTGTGTTTAACGCTCGTATAAGGATAATACTTGCGTTTTAACTTTTCGGCTATTAACTACCTGTAACGTGGTCGGGGAAGACCAGTTAAATATAAGATATTCAGGGAGGAGTTGTGTATCCTTTGAATATATTTATCCGTAGCTCGGGAGCAGGAATGTTGGGATCTTATAGTTACAAATGAATACAGATTGATTTAAATTGTTATTAAAATATAATTTAATTACATATAATTTACTTACAACTAAGTTATTGGCAGCCCGGAGTTCCTATTCACATGACGGTGTCGCGCAGAACGGAGAACTGCCGTACCCTTACATAATATTCGCATTTGGCCG
>NW_019100762.1:0-7468 GCF_001856785.1 Myzus persicae
AGATCATAAAATTGTTAACACCTTTGAAAGTAGTTCATCGCTATCAATTAAGAAGACAACGTCGTCGTTGGATCTCAGTTCCGGTGAAAATAACTAACTATCAGTACTTTCCGAGTTTTTTTTCTAACATTAAATACATTAATACCAATTAATTTAACTTATGATTAATTTAAATATGATTTTTTTATGTTTTGATTTGTGTCCTGTGCTTATTATATTAAATTTTGATTTGTTTATAAATTATTTTATTTACATATAATCATTTGTGTTAAAGATACATCCTTATTCTGTATTTTTATTTGTTTATCAGTGCATTATTTGTGGCTTTTACTATTTTTTTTAAACTGATGCTGAGTTTCAGTCATAAATAGTTGTAGATATTATTGTTTTTTTTATGTTTTTATGTTCTATTAATTTTTTAATTGGTGGTTTGGTACACTTATATGTTTTACATTCCATGTATTCCGTTCTCATTTTTTTTTATTTGTATCCTTTTTTTTATTTTGTTTGTTGAGTGCCTTTAACCTTATTACCTTTTAATATTTATTTGTTTGCTTCTTATTTGATTGTCTGCTTCTTTTTTTTAAAATCAATTTTTCCGTATTCATAATGAATAATATACAATTTATTCAATTTTTAATTTATTCCAACATTATTACCTTAAATATTTATGGTTATTTATATGTTACATAATACATATTATTATGAATTTTTCGTTAGTTTTCATTTTATATAATTTGTAACTTTTTGTGTTTTTTCTTGTAACATTATAATATAATCATTTTATTTAAATTTATTTTTATTTTTAACGTCTCAATTATTTTATTGATGTTTGTTTCTACATTTTTAATTGTCTTTTTTGAATTTTTGAATTATTTCATAACTTGTTGTCTGAGTATATTGTTTCATTTATATTTTTATTTTTTAACATAAATGTATTATTTACCTTATTCTTACATATTTTTAATGTTTTAATTTATTTGATTCCATTCATTTTTATTTTTAGATTCATATTTATTTACAAATACATTTATTTACACATCTTTAGTAAAATTCATATGTTTTATCAGTAATTTATATGTTAATAATATAAGTATGTGATATATTCAATTTTGTTTTATTATAACTATAATTCTTTTATTATTGCTTTATGTGTAATTTTCTGATTTAAAGTTAAATATATTTTAATCACACTACTTTAAACATTGGTTAAAAGTATGCTGTCGTTTTTTATAGTAGTTCAAGGTTATGTTCTTGTATAGTGTTGTTGAACTCGGCGATTTATATTTATGACCTCACTTCAGTTTTAAAGCCATTAATTTATTGTTTATAATGTATTTAAATCCAAGAATATCTTAGACTCATGGAAGCAGATTCTATAAACTGTTTATTTTTCAGAAGTAAGGTGGCTTAATAGTTGGAAATTTAGCTGAATTTTATGATTTGCGAAATTAAAATATGTCGTTTTCGGAGTCATAGAGAACTTATCATAGGATTTGATGATGCACACTTTGCTCATAGATTGAGTAATTTCAGTTGACGTAACTAGGTACTCATTTAAATATGTTATTCGTGCATATTCAAGGTAAAAACAAATTAGTTTGTAATATGTAATGATTTTCTTATGATTGCCTTACTTCAATCACGGCAAAGTAAAAATAGTTGTATACGTCTCCCCTATTCACAATCCCAAAAATAGCAAGAAATATGCTTCTATTATTTTAATTGTTAATATTGAACTTGAAAACCGTTTTCAAGTTTTCCGTTAGAATAGTCAACTCTTTCTTATTTTTTTGCAACATTTTCGGTTGATATTACTGATGTGGAAACGAAATTTGAAAATCAATTTATTGAGTTTCAGTTAAATATTCAACTTAGAGTAAAATTTAATTTGCCATACTTATTCAATTTTTATAGATTATCTCTATTCAAAGATACATAATATCAAAACTTTCACGATCACGCAATAACCATGTCCTTGTTTTTCGGCATTACGGATATTTTGAATAATTGTTTTCAAGAATGAAAATTGTGAATAGTAATCGATTCTCTTTATGAGACAAGCACCTTGATTGTTGTTTGAGGATTGCCACAACTTTAATCGATCTGGATATTGATTCATTACTTCCACAAAAAGAGGAGCTTCAAATTTCACATTAATTTTATTATATTTTTTAAAATTGTTTTCTTTTAATTATAAATAAAATGAAATAACTCGTAAAAATATTGCTACTTATTACCCGTTGTGGTAAAAAACTAAAATTATAAATTAAACGTATTAATGCATTATAAATATAATCATTACATTTGAATGTATAATTATTAAAATGCGTGTTGCTCTCAAGAACTTCTACTCACAAGATGTGGGCGATGTGGCCCAGTCCTCATAAAATATTAGACGTCCCTGATCTAAATATTAGCATTGATTATAAAAACTAGTATTTATAATCAATGATATAAGCTAGCTTAAATAATAAAATATTAGATCAGAATTTCCGGGGCTTATATCTTTCAAATTCTAACTGGACAATTTCTTGTTGTAATTTTACTTTTTTTATAGTTTATCCACTGACGTATTCTTTATTTAGAGTAGTCAGGGACTACTGTCAGTGCTTCCGGGTTGTTCTAATTTATTCAATGGATTCTGTTGAATCGATCAATTGTAATTTTCTTTATCAATGGAGATTTCATTGTACAAAAAATGTTTCAAATTATTTAAAACTCCATCATTGTCACCATCTTTAAAATTGCAACAACAGAAATACATCATTATTAGTTGTAGTCTTTGAATAGTTGTTATCCATTTATTCGGTTATTGGGGGGGGGGGGGGGGTATATTTCCTTAGTTCAGACACACCCTTTATTTTTGAGCACAATATTGTGATATTTTCCCAGGTTCCTACACTTTTCTGTCCTCATCATATACAGTCCATTATCATCGCTCGGCTAATTCTCAAAATACGCCTGCGATGGCCCTTAGTGACGACATCCACTACCCTGTCGATTCGTCACGGTTACTCAAACCAGATTGCATTAAAGATACTTCTCAAAAACGTCCAATAAACAATTCTATTTCAAAAAAAATAGTTTATCTTATATAACAGAAACATACGACAAGGTACTTGTGTCGACAATGTAGTCGTCCATAGGATTGTCTAGAAGTACGCGATACTTTTGAAAACTTTAGAATGAAGTTATATAAAAATTACCTATCTTAAATTCACCAAGCTTATCTTAATCTTTAAAGATTTTCGAAAAAACTAATAAATAAGGACTGTAATGGTATTCTTCCCCTTCATACTTCAACACAATCCACATCACGCGGACACACTAGCAACTAAATTTAAACCTATAAAGACGTCAAATAGTTTACAACATGCAATTCAGTTAAACACAGTCAATTAATGAAAGATTTTGCAGTGAAAAATATGCATTTTTATATTAACTCTATGGAAATTAAAAACAACATAAAATAATTGCCGAATAGGAAGTCACCTGGTGTGGAACATATATTCTGATATTTAAAAAAATTCACCAGCAAAGCAATAACCTTTCTGAAAAATTTATTCAACAGCCAACTTGGTTACTTATAAGTTACTAGATGGGAAATAGTAGTAATAATTGAATTATGCAAGCCAGGTAAAAATAAGTCAAATCTAGATAATTACAGACCAATATGCTTACTAACAGCATTCTCCAAACTTTTTAAAAAATCTTTACAAACTTGTCTTTTATTTTTTTTTAATTCAATTGAAGAGATACAAAAATTTTAATTCTATTCAAATCTCACCACTCCACAAGTCACAACTCTACAATTACTCCACCTTCCAGAAACAATAAATAATGGTTTAGAAAAAAGAAAACAAACAGGTTCAGTTTTTTTTTGTTTCGCAAAATCATTTTGATACAATGGTTTTTTTCAAGAATTAAAAAAATGCATATTCTACATAATATATTAAAATCTTTTTTTCATTTACAGATGTTTTGTTGTTAAAATAACTGAAACACGTTATCTTACGACGAGGTTCTAACCTCCCCCACCCGGTACGGTCTTGAATACAACAGCTTTACATTTAAAAACTGATAAACTAATAAATTATAATTCATCTTTTTTTCAGCACATCAACTTTCTTGAATACATGTCTTACAGTCTATTCAAAGTCGATTCTTACGTTTAGTTTCCCATAATTGCCATATCTACAGAACTTAACATTAATCGTTTACAAATTTACTCAATTATATAAATTTAAAAATTTACTAATACTTATAGTTACAACGTCAACTTATTGTATGAACTAATAATTTATGCAGATTTTTCTGAATTATTATAATTGATACATTTTAAAATTAAAATGTTAAAAATGTTAAACCTGAGTTACTCATAACTATTTATTCTACCATAACTCTGCTACAACATTTTTAAATTCAAATTCACGGATTATTGGATGTTACAATTAGCAAATAAATATAAAACAGATCTTTTTGTAACTAGTCTCTATAAATTTAAAAATAGTCTTAATACTTAAATGTTTAGTGTAGGTACTGTTATGTAAAGACTAATATTTATCTGTAGTGATTGTAAGAGTTACTGTTAATAGGACAGTTTAACCTACATTATAATATACTAATATAGAATTGCAGTTGGAATTAGGTCCGTATGTAATATGAAAAAAACGACATCATTACTATCTGACTTGAATTCTAGAGGATGCGATAATTTCAAACAATTCAAACCACTTTAGGGCTTCTGGTGTTCCTTTTCCAATGTTCGTGGTTTAAATAAAAAGAGGATATTGTATTATATGATGCAACGAAATGTATGTACCTGCAAACTTAGGTGAAAATTTACCTGGAAAAGAATTATAATTAAGTGTATCCAATTCATAAAATATATCATACACCTATGGTGATATATGGTTTGTAAACTAATGTAGCAGATGAGGACATTTATGGTTATTTATTGTCTCATTGAAGAATTAGGTGTAGGTTATAGACAGGTGTATAAATATAGAAAATATTTTTTTAAATGTTCATCAATAAATGGTCCAGTGTCCACCAACAGTTTTTTTTCACTGCGAAAATGCTTAGGTCTAATTTGGTATGCTAATATTTTTGCTTTTGTCACTTACCTTAAGAAATAATTAGGAAAATTTGATGGCTAATTTCTTATAGAGGTAGGTGGTGTAAAAGTTTTGGTTTTAATACCAATTTTATTAAGTTCAATTAATTGTGACTCTTATAATTTCTTAGAGACATATTTTGGTAACCTGTGCTACACAAACTGTATACAAAGTATATCATGTGGTGGGTGTTGACTATTGGCATTATTAGTTGGGTATTGATTTAAAAATATAGAAATGTAACAGTTATTAGTTATTATAAAATTTTTTTTTACTTATGTACTTCACTTTTACTAATATAGTCAGAATTTGAATTTGAATCATAATTTAATTATATAATTTCAAATTAGTTCTATAGAAAAAATGATTCATCCTATTAATACACTAGGATTTTAGAAAAATGGACAATCAAAGCAAATATTTGTTAATTATTTCGCAAACTTTCTGGCCCCTATTTGAATGTGCAGTATGAACATTCAAATGTAAAGAATGCATTTAAAATATTTGTAAGTTGCATAAATAATTTTAAATGTCCTAAAATGTGTTTATAATATAGAATTTTACACACCATAAGTTGCTTTGCTCATGACAGGACAAAAGTTGAATTAAAGACAAATATTTGACTGGTATGGTTTTATAGCTTAATTTATTAGTAGAAATCAAACAAATTCAGTGCCATTTGATGAACAAAATACTTTTGTCGGATCATTATAAAAATGTAATTCCAAATAAAATATAAATATGAGTTAATTTGTAAATTGGTTAATTATGATATATCCTCAGTATTATGCTGAATTACATCATTTTTAACTTATTTGCAATGGGTATACGTAATATGACCAAAAAATATGTGTAATTATTAATCAGGTATGTAAAATATATCTTGTATTATTTATTTGAACATGTGTTTTAATGACCTAAATTACAACTAATTCAAACAAATAAAAAATATGGTAATTATTTTAAAATGTTCAATTTTATGAGATTAACATTGTATACAGATGCGTATATAATTTTATTTGTTTTTTTTTATATAGATAACTTCTGATACAAATTTACAATAGAAATAAAAATAAAATAATAAATAATAATTTGTGTGTATCAGTTGCTAAAACATTTTACATGTACAAAATATATTGTACTACAGTATTGTGAAATTTTATTACATTTTAGAATGATATTATTTTCACAAACATTGATAGTTAGCATACTAGCATTTGTCGTTGCAGTAGTAAGTTTTTTAATTTCAATTATACACATGCAAATTATATTTTTATGAACACTAAACAATTTCATTTTAAAGCCGTTCCTAAATAGGTATTGAAAAATTACAAGACAGTAGAATATAATCTGTAGATCCATATCATTTAAGTAAAAATGCAATGGAAGAAAATAAAGAAAAATACACTTCATACACATACCTAGAAGTTTGAAATTAACCTCTACCTATAAAATTATTTAAATATTAAGACTAAGTTATTTAAAATTGCAAAAAAAAAAACGTTATTATTATTGAAAACTAATTTTTATACTTATTTTAAACAATTCACCAAAACTCTCTCTATCTAAAAAAAAAATATACATTTCTGGCACTATACGATGGAATATTAATAACAAAAATATAATTATACAAAGGTTTATTTGATATGATAATAATAATATCAAATAAACCAGAGATATATTTATAAGTATGTAAAAAGCACATAAACTTACAGATTACTCTTATGAAAAATATACTATAATTTTTAATTTGGAAAATGTTTTCATTGAAAAAAAAAATTAACATACAATTTTTAATTAATTACAGCAAGCAGATACACAACAAACATTAAATAGTAATGAATTATCATTGTCAAATGAACAAGTTACTCAATATAAATATGAAAAAACTATTCAATCAGAAACTATTGAAAATAATCAAGATAATTCTATTACTACAAGTATAAATACCGAAATCGCACAGAAGACACATTCAAACAACGAACTAGATCTAAATAATGTAGATGACACTGATTTAAATTCTGCATTAAAAGTGGACGTCACAGCAAAGCTAAATGGACTAGAATCTGCTTCCAATGGAAATAATCCAAGTGATAATGGTTTTGCTCAATCGTCAAAATATTATGAACATAATGTACAAAATATGGAAGATCTAAATGGAAGAACTCCAACTACACCAACATCTTCCCCTGGTTCAAGTGGTTCTCCTTCGAGTGCCGCACCGACGTATCCTAATGGAAACTTAAATAGCGATTCTGGTACAGCGTCGGATGTTTATGGTATGCCTTCTCAACCGTTTATGCCTTTGACATATCCTATGGGAGTGCCTAGTAATATAAACGGAGGTG
>NW_019100762.1:9829-28175 GCF_001856785.1 Myzus persicae
TAATGGAAACTTAAATAGCGATTCTGGTACAGCGTCGGATGTTTATGGTATGCCTTCTCAACCGTTTATGCCTTTGACATATCCTATGGGAGTGCCTAGTAATATAAACGGAGGTGTTCCTAAGAACCCTCAAACTCCAAATCCGAATTCTGACAATGGTTCTCCCAAAAGTAATATAAATGGAGGAACTCCAACTAAACCAACATCGTCCCTTGGTTCAAATGGTTCTCCGTCTAACACTTCTCCAAATTCTCCTAATGGAGACTTAACGGGCAAGCTGGATTCCAATGGAAACTTGTTAACTGATAATAGTTATATGAAAAGTTATGAATCGTATTATTACGGATATGATGCACAAAATGATGTAGATCAAAATGGTGGAAGTCCTACCATACCAACATCTTCCCCTGGTTCAAATGGTTCTCCATCCAATATCTCTCCTAATTATCCTAATGGAGGTTTGACGGATAAGCCGATGGAACAATTTACTGATTCTTATGGAAACAAGTTAACTGTCAATAGTTACCAATCACCAAATGAAAATGGATTTTTTCAAAATATAGCAGATCAAGAGAGCAGTTATCCTCATCTACCAGAAATGAGTGAAGGTTTAAACAATCAAATAACACAAAAATCTGTTTCAGCTTTAAATGTACAGAATACTGGTACAACAGATCAATTTAGTTTCTATCCTGGTATTCCATCAATTATGCCTAATGAGAATTCAAATGATGCATTGAGTGGTGGGGATTTAGGATGGAATTCTCCAACAGATATTAACGGATCACCACAACCAGTAGATCAAACTCCAACTGTTGTAAGTTTTGTGCCTATTTCTGTGACTATCGATGCTTAATTTACTTCATCTAATTTTTCACAGACTGAGTATTCAAGTATGGATTCAGAAACCTACCGATTCTTGAAATATGATAATATGGGATATGAATTACAGAATACAGATGTCGATGAGGTTTTGAACGATGGTCAAGTAAACATGGATGATAGGTATATGTCTGATAATTTTAATGATATAAATAATTACGGAGTTAACTTTCCCCTTTTAAACAAAAATGGTGATGTTTATAATAACTTTTTTTATGAGAAAAGTTCCGTTAATTCTGCACGGAGTTCAGATGGTGATTATAACATCCAAAATGATGGAAATAATGTTGATGGTTATTTCGAAAATATTGGGTATGATAATGGTAATCTGCAAGTACCTTCTTATGATTCATATACACCTAATTTAAATGCTGGGTATGAAAATAGTGAACCTTTGAGAGGCAATACGTTTACAGGTAATGTGCCTTATGATAACAATATTTATCCTGGAAATATCCTATATAACTATAACAACATAGATGACATTGAAAATGATCAAACTAAAACAGGAATAGACGAATTGAATCCTGAAAACAATCAATTAAGCAGGACTGATTTTAATACATTTTCAAATACTCAAACTTCACTAACTACTGACAGTTATTTAGATACAGATTTGTCATCTGATCGTATGGTGTATGACTTCGTTGATGGCGACAATATAGGTACAGAGACTATTGATTCAAACTACATAGGTCAAGTAAATGAGAACAATGTGTATGATGGTCAAGGTTTTAATGGATTTAATATGAAATCAACCAATGTACCAGAATACAACCAATTAAATAAATTAAATCGTGATTATGCAACAACTTATTTGGGCAATTCACGTACCTTTGAAGCTAGTTCTTCAAATACAGGAACCAATGCTGATATAGATAGTTATGATGGGCCACAGCTTTTTAATTCTGAGTATAATTTTCCTACTAGTAGTGATTTACATAAGCAAAGCTCTGATTTAAATGAACAAAGTTCCGATTTAAATAATTTAGTAATTGGTAATGTGCAATTGGAGAAATATTTGTATCATACAACTGATACGTCAAACGTTAATACTCTAGTAGAAGGTACTAATGAAGATGATTCTAATGGTTTTCTAACCAACACTGAAGATAATCGTTTAAAATCTATCCAAACTGCAGTTTTAATTAAAAATAATGCATTAGATGTTGGTCAAAATGTTTATGGTGCTAATGGACAGGTTATTGGGAAAATCTATAAGCCTTCTAATGGTACAGCTAGAACTAATAACCGACATAAATATAGTGGTGGTAGTAGTTATAGCAGTCCCAGTGACAGTGAATTGTCTGATGATTTGCATGCAATTGGGCATGATGTTAAACAATCGGCTCATGGTGCAATAAGTAATGTACATGATCATATAAAGGATGCATACAATACAACAAAAGCTGTTGGAAAAGCCGTTGGAAGTATTGTTGGAAATGCTGTTAGTGATGCTGTAGATGATGTTCAAGAAACTGCCAAAAATGCATATCAAGGGTCAAAGGATGCTGTGAAAGACGTGGGAAATGCTGTTAGTGGTGCTGTAGACGATGTTCAAGACACTGCCAAAAATGCGTACCAAGGGTCAAAGGATGCTGTGAAAGACGTAGGAAATGCTGTTAATGGTGCTGTGGATGATGTTCAAGAAACTGCGAAAACTGCATACCAAGGTTTAAAGAATGATGTAAACGCCATAGAAAATGCAGTTAGTGACGCTACAGATAGTGTAGAAAAAACGGCCGGTTATTTGTATTGAAGTTCGGGAGACTTAGCAAATAACGTAAAACTTGCTATTGAATACACTGTATATGGTCTTATTATTACATAAGAAAATAAGTTTGGTTTTGGCAATGATTTAACTATAGTGTCTTAAATGATTTATTAGTATGTAAGTATGTTAATCGTTGTACCATATAAATATACATATTTAATTTACTAATAAATATGTTTATTCATTTTCATATACCAACTATAAGAGATATTATAACAGGTACTTAAACTGAAAATTTTTTAATTATGAATCATACAGTATGATTATGTTATAATTTTAATTTCATTATTTTATATTTTATAAAAATGATACTTTATATGTCTGTTCTTACAAACAAAAAAATGTTTATATAATTCATAACTTTAATAATTAAAATATAATATCTAATCATAATTTTTTATTTTTAAATCTGATTAGTTTTACAAATACAATATCAAATATCAAATTCGGAATGATGAACTTGATGCAGTGATGTACTGTATCATTCTTTTGTGCTGCGTTTGTGTTGATAATATGTCCTCAAGCTTATTATTCCTGCAGCAACACTTAAATAGCGTATTTTTCTTATTGTGGCTGCTATGAATTTTGAACTCGCCAAACTTGAACATTTTGGAATTCAAAATGATATGTTCTTTAGAAGGTACTTTGTTTTTAATCACCCGTACCATTTGATGTTAATACCTACTCAACTAGCGAGTAAATACTGCCGTGGAGATAGAGACATTTAGTATTATTATTGACTATTGTACATAAGTAGTGTGTGTCTTACATCTAGAACAGCGGCTCCCTCAGCGAAAATCTTTTTTTCTTTCATATCCCTAGCTAAATATTTTGTTAGATTGTACCCCTCATCATAACTTTTAAACTTTTTTCACATAATTTCTTTTAAAATGTAAGAATAAAATATGACAATACCTATTATAGTAAGTATAATGTAATAATTTATGTATTAGAACTGTGTGTATTGAAACACATGAACAAAAATTTAATAATTAATAATTGATATTAAGCAACCACCAACAAAAAGTTTTAAGACAATGAAAATAGTGAGCTACATAATAAAAACGAATTATTCACACACAATAGTCACAGTTTGAAAACAATATTGAAGAACTGATTAGATGCCAGTATAAAATTGAGTCTTACCCGGGTATACAAATGTGCATAAATAATATTGTTACCGCCAAGCCGAGTGATACACGATTGAGCATAAAACACATTTTTAGGGACACGATTGAGCAAAATTGTCGGCGTATCAAAGAAAATCTAAATACAAAAAAACCTACACGATTGAGCATAAAAAACTCTGGCACGTTGCCATTTAAAACTTTTAACTGTATTATACAAAAATATTTATTTAAATAATTATATTAATTCAAAATATAACTTATCAAAACAAAAAAATGATTTCATAGTCAACAATATAGTCGCATTATTCTATATAGCTAGATCTGTTTCATAATAGTTAATAATAAAAATATTTATAATATTTATAGTTATAAGTCAATATAAATGTCTCAATTGTGGTCACATTATATAGTACATAGTTCTGTTTGATAATAATAGTAATGATAATAATAATAAATTCATTATTTATGGTTACTGCCTATCGTGAAGTTAAAATTGATAATAATATAATAATAACAAATTGTGAAAATAATAAATTATAACATTTTGACAAAGTGAATGTGGCAACATCGCATAAAATATTTTATGCTCAATCGTGCTTTACCAGCCAAGCCGCCCGGCTCGATTAGATTCAAACTACCATATATTATACTATTATATACACATATTATAGTATTCTACAATCTAAATTCGATACTCCATATTATACTAGGTAAGGCGATGGTTAAGTTTTTATTTGTGTGAGACAATTTTTCATTATTAATAATATAATTATTATAATACATTGAATATTTCCTAAACGAATTATTTTAAAGAAAACAAATTAAATTAGCTATTACCCAATTTTTGTTTGTACTTCTGTAGATCATCTTAGACACCAGGAAGTTCCTGGTTTCCTAATCTATTGGGCCTATTGTCGACTGTATTAATTTTTTTTTTTTTTAATTATTCATATTAATTTGTAGGTATTTATTTATACAAACGCAAGGAATGCAATAAGTTATCACCTATTTCTAATAACTTATAAGTATTAACTACAATTTTGCTAATTTAGGATTGGTATTAGGGGACGCTTAACTGCAATATTATTATTGCGTATGCTTCATCTGAGAGAATGTGTAGACTACTTCACGCAGTATCACACAATGTCACATGAGACGGTGGTCGTTCTCTAAATTGTATTCACTATTCATACTCTTTTTTTGCCCAATATAACTAGCAATTTTTAGAAAATTATTTAATGCATTTTGATAAAAACACGAAATTAATGAAGTTCAAATTTCTATTAATTTTGGTTTGTGTATTGAGGAGTCGCCACAACTTCATTGTCTCCATCTTATAAGTGCATAATAGCAAAATGTATGCTTAGCTGTTCATGTCTAGCTCCGTTTGCTTAAAATGTGATGTAAATATATTATTTTAGACATTATTATACAAAGTGACAGGGATCGAAACCGGTTTTTGAAAAACTGGTTAAAACCGGTTATAACCGCTGATTTTTCATTATTGAACCCCGGAACCGACACCAAAAGCTTTAAAACACCGGTTAAAAAACCATAACTGAAACCCGAGGCCTTTTAAAAAACCGTTTATAAGACCCGAACCGAAACCATAGAATTGAAAAACCGTTCTTGATCAGTTCTTGAAAAACCTATTAAAATTTAAAATCAATATCGGTTTCTTCGAATTTCATAAAGTTAATTATATTATTTATAATTCTAGTTAAAACGAGTATTTTCATTCGAAGAAAATAATATAATGTTCGAATTTATTAATAAAAATCCTGATGCTCTTAGGTAATCACTAATCAGTATTACGAAATATTAATATCTATTGGTAATACGAATATTGTTCTATTTATATTTTATATTATTCCTATACTTGTTGTATTGGTTCTAAATTAAAATATAATATAACTATTATTATTTTGTCCACCCCCAATGCGGTTATACATGTTTGTAATCACTATAATCTGTATTGTTGTTATTTGAAGTATTTGTGTAAATTATGATATATTAATGTTATTAGTTATTTATAGAACTTATTAGTTGTCCCAATAATTATTGTTTCGTATTTCGCCGATCCGCGTCCGTCCTGCAGTCTTGATCTCTCAGTTTTAATCACTGTGTTATTCTCACGATCTCATCAGTAATCAGTTTCCGATTTGTCATTTGTCATTATTTTAAGTTTCAATTTTGCATTATTTAGTCGCACATTTTTTTATGAAAATTAGACAAAAGAAACAATGCCACCAATAAAGAAGATACTTCAGAATATAATGGTACCCATATTATGTAAATGTATTCCCATCTCCTATTGTGTTCTAACTATTTCAACACAGCTACACAGGTACTTAAATAATGATATATTATATTAATTGTAATGTTATTATTTATTAATTATTATTTATTGTCTAATGAGTATTGGTAATAAAAACGACAAATGTTATTAAAAAATAGAAATATGCAAATTTCTAACAATCTCTTTGCCTGAAATAGTGTGTCTCTTGAATTAAAAATGTGTGTTATACGTGTATTTATACCTTTTTAAATAACAGAATTGTTAATACTCCAATAGCCTTTTTTAGCAACTATCCATTTAAATTTAAATTTAATATTTTGTTCAAATATCATAAGCATAACATGAGATGAGATTTAACATGACATATCATGACATTTATTATACAGTAGTCTGTAATATAATGCGATATTATTGTAAATTACAATTAAATATTAATGTAATGTAATCGAATAATGATCTCTATAATATGTTGTATGCAAAAGCAGGTAAGTACCTACAACCTACGTTGTTGAGAACACGAAATTAGTTCTGCTGAACATAACTTGGCATATTGTATGTACATTCTACACAAAGTGTACAAATCGGATATATTTTAATTTTTAGGGATTTAGGCTCAGCCCTTAATAATAGTTAATAGATAGATACTAAAAATTGGGTCAACAGTTTTTAGATGTAGGAAAATATGATAACAATCTAAAACACCGTTCCAAAAACCAAAACCAAACATTTTCAAAAACCGTTCTAGAAATCGATAAATTTTTTTAAAAACCTGTTTTGAAACCGAAACCAAAACCAAAAAGTTTGAAAAACCGATCTTAAAACCTAAACCAAAACCAGAAAATGTAGAAAACCGTTCTCAAAAACCGAAACCGTTAAAATATGAAACGGTTTAGATCCCTGCAGCAATGTGATATATCTTACATAGATTGAAAATACCATTTTACTATCCTTATTTTCAACTAACTATTAGATTATTAGATTATTTATTTTATCTATATAGATATACGACTCTTAATCTAGTCGTTAAAATTACATCGGTAGATGGAAGAATGTTAAAGTTGACAAATAAATATGTTTAGATATCGTGAAAAAAATGGAATTTTTGATTTGGGGGCATCATTTAAAAAAATTGAAAGTTAATGACGAGAACTAAGAAGTATAAAATTATTGATGTAATAGAGACCTGGAACTTAAATAAAAATTAATATAGGTACCTACGATCAGTCCATGGTAGTGACGTACAAGTACCTATCAAATCTTTAAACAATAAGTAGGTAAGTACTACGGTCTACGACAAAATCACGATAGTGTTCAGAGTGCCTTTCCGGCTGGCAATACAATTCTGAAGAACACTCCACAAAATATTTACACAGTCATTTAGTAACAGCTTGTATTGATGAGAGGGTTCGTGGGGAGGGGATAATCGAGAATATAATAAATTACATATTATTACATAACAATAAAAAAGATGATCCTCCCATCGATACTTTCCTGTATAGCAGCCATTATACTCAACCTGCGGCCTGCGAATGGTTTATATAATTATATGTGGCCCAAATTTAATATACCTAAGAATAAAATAGGTATAACAGAACGATCAAAGTGTGTCCTACGCAATTAAGATAAGTATGATTATGTTTCTAGTATCTCAATATCATAATTCACACTAATTTAAAATAAATATTTAAATTTAAATTTTTAATATTTTCAAATGTTATACACATTGTAGTTTTAGTTGGTTTTTTTAACACTCGTTCCTTTCATTTCGACTTGCGGCCCTCGAAATATTTTGAAATATTTTATGTGGCCTGAATAAAAAAAAAAGGTCGAGTATGGCTGCTGTAGAGTGATGTCAATAATAATATTAATATATTATAATTACTTCGATGTAAGGAGAGAAAAAATGTTAGGTAATAAAAACACGTGTTATCACTGGCGTGTGGAGCTAAGCGCTGCATATTATTTGGACGAATGGACGATATACTTTTAGCATAAGTTCCTAACTTTATTGTATATCTGGTCGATACACCTACCTAATTTATTTATATAGGTAAAATAATAATAATAATGTACCTTTCGACTTCGTTCGTAGAAATTTGAACCCGCCACGTCGCTAATAAGCACGGTGAAATCGAAATTCGAAGTTTCTGATATAACGGTTCTTCAGATCCCTTGACTAAATTATTGTCAGTGGCAGCGATGATTGTAGATCGGCTGTGGGGTGGTAGTGAGTAGGCGGGGGGGGGGGGGGGGGGGGATGAGGGAGCAGCTAGCGTGTGGACGTACTCGAAACTCACGCCGACATGCATACGAGTGCGCACGCGCTTGCCGGAAAATCCGTTTTCCCATCGGCGGTCGGGAAATCAACGTGCCAGTTCTCCGATGACTTCGCTGCCGCCCGCACATGCCCGGTACGCCGATTCGTACCGCCGAAAGACGATCGTCATACCACCGCCGTCAATCCCACGTAGGTACCGTCGTGAGACACCCTCGCCGTCGATTCGCGTGTACCGTACGTGTAGCACGCCGCTAAGCAAGGCGTTGACGGGCCCACCTGGCTTTGTCACCATGGAGGTAGTACGACAATTTCCGAGACATTCGTCAGGCACTCGACGACGGTCGTAGCCGTTACCCGCGTGTCAACACTCGTCTTCCGGTCGTTTGCTTACCCCTTAGCCTAACCCAGCGTAACACGAAATTCAAAGTTACCTAACCATGGCGCGCCAGTCAGCGATGCTGACTGCCTTCATAGCCGCCGTATTCGGGACTTTCGCGACCGAGTCGGTTCTAGGGCAGGTAGATAAACCTACAGGTACGTACCAGCGAAGCTGTTTGTGAACAATAATAATGTTTCCAAATGTAATCACCAGTAGTTTTAAAAGTTTCAAACTCAAACTTTTCACTTATAATAATTTAAAATATAGTACCTATAAAAACGTATATAAATTTGTATTACGTAATTGGTTTTATAGTTTGAGAAAACATATGGTAATAACCATATATAATTGACATATTAATTCGATTTATCATTGATGCACGGATAAGGGTTACAAAAAGTTTAATAGACATAATATTAAGGCATACTAATATAGAAAATACAAAATACTTGGTGGTATTTTTATAAACCCAAAGTATACTAAATTTGAAAATTATATCAAAATCAAAATGTGTTTTATATTATTATTATCATTATTATTATTAATAGTAATAGTAGTTGTAGCATTATCATATCATTATATCTGAGAATACGGTACCTATAATATAAAATAAAAATAAATTATCTATAATGTATGACATTTAAAAAAAAATAGTGACTCTTATCAACTAAACTCCACGTGTAAGAAACTACTCATTAGGTATGGGCTGGAATTCAAGACAGAAAAATATTATTGAAGAGGAAAAAATACTCATTATTTCCTTGGCACACATAAACACGGATATAAGGTATAAATAGTGGGAGATTAATAAAATTATAATATAATATACCTATCTAAAAAAGGTATATTTTAAGCTAAGTTTTATCATAATGGTCATAGATCATGATGATTACTAACTCATTAATACAAATAATATACTATAAACACATCTTCTGTACATAAATAAATAATATCTGTAATACATTCACCCCTTTAGCACGACCATTGTTAGTTGCTTCCACCACCCCAATACTTTAAATAGAACTTCACTACTTATTATTCAAGGTATTGCGATTTCATAATGTAATTAAAAGTGACAAGTCGCTTATTATCGGGTTTTACTGAAATAGTTGTATGTAGTATTTATAAATCTTCAAAATTGTTAATATGACTAATAGGATCAGGTAGATACCTATGTATATTTTATTGTTTTTGGAAATTTAATAGGTAACGTATTCGTATACGAATGTTGTTTTTTACTCATAGGTCATGTACTTTTAATAAAATCAACCAAATACCAATCATGACAATTTTTTTTTTAAATTTAAATTTTACACATTTTTTCTGATCGATTATTAATCAAAATATTAAATAACATTGATGATTTTTTTTTTCAGTCAATCACAAAATAAAAATGATTCTGTTGGAAAATGCTTCAAGTAATAACAAATAATAAGCACTAATTACATTAACATCGGTAATTTCATTATAATAAATCAAAATTTCTAAGATTTTCATACACAAAGCATCAAATGTTTTATTATTAAATATTTTTAATAGATTTGTATTTTCTATCCATAAATTAAAAACTATGGCTTTTCTTTAATTGACAATTTTATTAATAATAATTCAAGATTAGAATAGATATGCATATTCTTATTATAATTACTACGTAGATATAACGCAACAATGCAACACAATTAATCGTAAATTTAATAAATGTTATATTAGGATGACAAAAACTATTATTAAACGAGCCTTTAATATTAACATCAAACATAAATTAATTTTGATTTAGCTTGAATTTATTTCTTACGATAAAAACTAACAGGCATCATATATTTTATACTAGATAATAGATAATTTATTTAAAAAAACGATGTATCATTTTGAAAGTAAAGTAAAGTCTTTGGTTAATTTTTTTTAGTATAAATTCAAACTTTTGAAAGTAAATAGTTATTTTCTACGTGCATATGGTTTGTAATTTCTTTTGAAATGAATAACAAGCAAGCATCTTCAAAATATATGAAATGTTTTTAATATTTTACTTACTATACACTCAACAAACCGCTTTGAAAACGTTTAGATGGTATTTTTCTTCATATTTTCATGTTTTTAGAACACAATGTACACAAATATTATAATGTTATGTACCTAATCGTAGTTCACTATAAAATGCATAAACTATATTACAATATTATATTAAATTTTGAATTTTTGTATAAAAAATAATATAAAAGAAAACCTCATACATATCTGGATCGGTTGTTGATTATTTAATAAATCAAATGAATATGTATTAGGACATTAGTTTAGAGAACCCCTAGCTATAAGGAATTAAAATATGTTTGCGTTTGAAAATCCTTTGATGGAATATTATTTATCAAAAAAAAAACTAGTGCGATTCTAAACTCGTGTTGTCTGACTCTGCAAGTAGGTATGGAAAAGGTAACGAAAAATTATTATTTACTGTAAAAGCGATTATATGTGCGTCCGTCTTCGTCGTTCGATTCTAAATCTCATTGTTTTTGCGCTATTTTCTCGATCTTTAATCAATCGTTTTTACACCGTTGTTTGAGAGTGCCTATGTTATAATATTATTGTGTGTTAACGAGTCTTGATCATCCGACCCAAAGACACGTGCAGCTCATTTTCCGAGGATTAGGCACCGGGTGTAACGTCATGGTGGGATGCACAAAGTCACTTTCATTATTCAGAAGTTCATTGTATGAAATAGGAATAAATTGTTTCCTATTATTACTATACTACTATTAACTATACATTAGAATTTATTGTATTTGTGTATTGTTATAATGTGGGGTAGGTTTTGAAAATTCGAGAAAAACCTTGGTAAAATAATCGCTCAATTAGCTGTATGGCGATTATTAGTTCAACACTATAAATTGAAATATAATACAATTCATATCAGGTATCATCCGTTTGTCTAATGTTTATATACCGGCTTTACAATTTATGGAAATTTGTGTGTATAGTTCTATTTTTTGTCGTTCACTATTAAACAGTTAACTGTTAACAATTGTTACTTGTGTCCACATAAGCAAAATAGTTGATACATTATTGCCGTTGCAACAAAATACTCGTATTTCCGCATATTAAATTCGTTTAGCGATAGCAGCCCGGTATAAAACTACTCGAATGCCAACTTTACACTCCGATGTATTGAAATTGCATAAGAAATGCTGCTGGCTAGTCTGGCTAAAGAGTAGATTTAGATAATTAATAATTATGTTAATAAACAAATATCAGGAATAACAATCGTTATTTATCGAACATTAAACTTACACCTTAGTCCATATAGTTTCACATTGAAATCTACCAACATGAAATAAGGTTATATCAAATAATGAAATAGGTAGGTACTTAACACAGTTAATTTATTATAAAAGAATGTTCAATGTTCGTCCTTCAACAAAGAAATAGGTATAATATGCCGATGAATACAATATTATAAGAATAATTCTAAAATATACCAATGTACGTGACATTTTGCATTCATGTTAGGTCTTAGGTACATGATTTTAATAGCTGATGATCAAACAATATTATACGATATACCTATATTATCTAGTAAGATATATTTTTTTTTTAAATTTAAATAAACCGTCAGTGTTAGAGAATATTAAGTTTCTTAATAACAAAATTAAAAATAAGCTATAAGAACAAACAACTAATTTAAATTAGTTATATTTATTTGATATTTACGTTATATTATGTGACAAGTGAGTAAAGTGACAACGTACAATAGTACAGTTCTTGATTGACACTGTTAGCGCAACACGTGTAATTAATTATCGCAAGTGAGCCTTTATCAGCTTTCCGATAGCATCCCAGTAGTTACGGTGTTGAGTAGACCTTACATGAATATTATATAATATTAGCCTTAGATCATGTAAGTACTATGGATGTAGCCACCAGGTTAATTCTTGATGTCATAATGAATAGATAAATGGTCTATGAATGATACTAGAACCATGATTGTTTGCCCGCACGTGCGTAGTTCAGTCTGTTTATTCTGATTGGTTTATCACTTATCAGTCACTTTAAGCATGCGCAGTTATAACCAAGGCTTTGGCTTTTCAGTCATTTATGCATAATACAGGCATATAGGGCCATTTGGGTATGGCTACATCCATAGTACACACCTAAACAAAAGTATTGTATATTGTAAATAATGTTAAAATAATGTAAAAACTTTTTATTGCACTCTGTTAAATCATTACCTAGTGCCTAATCTGTAACCAATGATATCTGATATAAAAATGTCAACCATTTTAAATCTTTACTTATAGATAACTAAGATTAGTTGATTAATGTCAGGAAAACTTTGGTACATTTTTTTTAAAAAAAAGGCGAGGTCAGGAGAAAGCACCAAAAGCAAAGAAGGCATTATATAAGCTGAAATCATTCACATCGTAGTGAGAAACGATTTAATAGTAGCTAGGGAGTATGTTGATTGTCGGAATCTATATACAATTAATAATCATTCATATTTTGCCATGTGATGCCAAAATAACTTACAATTTCATGGACATGTTTTATTTAACGGATGTAAAATTAAGTGACTCTCTAATGATTAACATTAAAGTACTTCTTCTTCTTAGCCATCAACCATCAAGAACCCATGTGAAATCTTCGTGTGACCCGAGAGTAATCTATTTAGTAGATACCGTTTCATCACTAATTTATTCTTTTAGTTTTTTGTTGGAGTTTTGCCGTCTATTTGTTTTCTTTAATCTCATTTAACTTGTTATTTTTTTTATTCCAAATATTTTTATAAACCAAGGTTGTTGTTCAATCAATGGTTGTCAGCTAATAGCTGCGGCAACTATAAGGCTCATCTGCTTTTTTATTTACTTTTAGTTCTGAGTGGCCTTGTACCGAGATTAAAGTTATTTGTTTATAATGTTTAGTTACATTGTCTAAAATCTAGTCTCTATATTATTTTTTTTTCTGGTTTTATGCTATACATTTATGGAGCTGAAGTTTTTTCAGAGTCACTGAAATTGATATATCTTAATCGTCTTCTAATATTATAATCTGTATAGCCTTAAAAATAGCAAGGTATTGCCTTGGCTGGGAATATGGAACAGTTTGGTGAAAGTTTGTATAAAATTAACAAAATTAAGACAATAGTTTATTTTAAGTCACTTATAAAAACCACAAAAATACATTTTTAAAGAACTTTTCAAGTTTTCATTACAGATCAAAATTGTTCTAAGAGTATTAAATATTTTATTAAGATTCATCGAATGGCCAAATCTGCGCTACGTCTCGTATTCTTTATTTTATTCAGACTATAATAAATGTTTATAGTATAACTATTTTGATTCAAACAGTTTATGATAATAATTTAAACAAAAATAAACATATGAATAATATTTCATTATAATATAATGACATATAATGTCACGACTTACTATTTAATGGTCTGAATGGTGATATAATTATATATTTTGTTGTGTATGTAGAGGTTTTTTAACCTACAGCAAAATACGATGTACGGTCAATATGTACCAGAATACAAAATAATAGTGAAAATATATCTACATGTTGAATTATATTATAATTATAACCTACCTAAAAAATTAAAAGAAATTATTTTCTGTCAAATTGAAATGTGAAATTATAAATTAGTGATAAATGTACTTATACTAATTATTTACTTTGAAATATATTTTGTTTTAAATCATGAACTGAATCATGAACATTTATGATTCCAATCCTGTTATTAAAATCAATCCAACCTGGATTTTATATAATACTAAGTACATTGTTATAGTAGTATAATTATTTATTAAATTTTAAAACAAAATGGATTTAATGTAATAATTGGATCACTTTTATATATAAAATGAATAAAAACTTATGATTTTATTATATTACACATTCCCTGGATTTATTTTTTAAAAATAATTTAGTGAAATGTACCTTATTCAAAAAAAAATATATCTATTTTTCACATTCTTTCAAATGATAATATAATAGTCCAACGATAATTTAGGAAATTAAATATAATGTATAAATGGTTCTTTCTTTATTTTTATTAAAGTAAAGTCTACAGTAACAAAGGCCATTTAGTAACACAGTCGAACATGACAATAATATATTTACAAAACTTATAGTTTACAATTTTCATTTATTACAGTAAGTGCATTGCAAATCTATAATACTTACATCAGATCATATTATCTTGAAATTAGTATTTAGTATTTTCTTGAAAGTGTTTGCTTTTCATAAAAAATTAAGATATGATCTGACGTTTCACTGGTTTCGGTTAGATTCTGACATATTATTTAACAACATGCAATTTAATATATTTTCATAATTTAATTTGAATTGTTAAAATACGTTTAACCATTATAATTTGTCAATTAATTTTTCATAAATAATCAAACTACAGGTTTTTTTATAGTTTTTTTGTATTTTACTTAGTCTTTATTATTATAACAAAAAACTCTTCAAGTAAACCAATATTTCCACGAAAAAAAGAACTATTCTATACCTTGTAATATAGTTGAATAAAAAGGAAGAAACTTTTCAGTTGGAGAAATACGTTATTTATTACGCTTCGATGAATCTAGCTGTTATAAGTACAGAACATTTCGTATACATAAAGTTTCCCGATTCTAGTGATTGCGTAGTCTTTCAGGTATGAAAAATCACAAGTACCTACTTGGAAAACTTTAAAAAGAAGTGTTAGTCTTAAACATTTTTTTTTTTCAAAGACACGCAATTGTAAAAAAAATGTGATTTAAATTTAATTTAATATCGATGATTACCAAATTAGTTACAACATATTATTATTTATAAACATCCGAGTACAGTCCATTTTTTTAACAAATACAATATTGAATAAAATATATTCATAGGTATATACCTATATGCAATATTTTCATATTATTTATTTAAAGGCATAAATTAAAATATTGGACCTAATAAAGAAATATAACATAGATAAACAAGCTTTTTTATAAATGTTGGTTTTAGGTTTCTTAACTTAGACTAAACATCAGTATTTATAATATCGATTCATACTAACTAATATTAAGAAATAGGAACCAAAATATAAAGGTTACATATTTTTTTTAAATTGTATGATATGGAATTATAGTTACCTAATTGAATTGTATTAAAATATAGACAAACTGGATTATTTGGGACAATATTTAATTATTTAAATGGGTTACCTATAAAATTCAAAATGAAAAGTATGATCAAAACAGTAAAATCCATATTGTTATCGTCTTAATTAAAGTCTTTCCAAAAAAAGAAAAGAAAAATTAAAATTTTGTTAATCTTAACGTCTTTCACCAACTTCGTTTATACTTTGCTATTTTGAACCTTAATTATAAAGAGAGAAAAGAGCAAAAAAAGTGTGAGTGAGTGAAATTAAATACCTCATATAAAACTAACTTTTGACATAAAATCTAACTTGAGACTATGTCCTCAGTTAGCATAAACACAATATTTTCCCTCTCAATTTCACAATAATAACAAATCTTGCATAAAAATGATAACAATGAAACATTTTTATTAATTACAAAATATTACTTGAATTATTTTATATTTATGATTTGTATAGAATATTGGTAAATAGGTTCCTAATAATTGATTGAGCTATAAAAGATTTCAAACAAATTTTCTACCGTAAAAAGTGTTATTCTGTATTTACTAGTCTACAGTGGCAAGTTAATAGAATGCAATAAAATATTAATACATTATATTGGTAGGTATATGTATATTACATTATTACATACAATTATCTTATATTATATCTTATGAAAAATCACTGAACAAACTTTATCTGTGCTGTTGAATTATAAAAGAGATACCTAATGATCTGAAAAATATTAAATAATTGCATCTTGATTCTTGACAGGCAGTCAAGTATATAATTATGTATAGTAATATTCGTGGGATGACATACGTTACATAAATGTGTACAACACTATCAGCTTTAGTCATTATGTGTGAGAATAATATTTGCCGGATAAAAAAAAATACTATTAGGTTAAAGAGAAAAGTAAATAAACCGTCAACAGACGTAATAAGGGATGGAAAGAAATTGAAAAATGTTCCTTTAAACGGATTTTCCCCGTCATTTTCCCTGTTCCTCTCTCTCTTCTACACACATTTTTTTAACGCGGCATCTGAGCAATATAAAAATAGTCTGAAAATGGTTTGTATAATAAATGGTTGGCCGTGTTGAGGTCCGTTCGTGTATTCAAATGAGTTTAATGTACCGCTCTAATTCCTACATCGTTCATCATTGTTGGTTTTGAGCAAGGACTATGGAATTTGCATTTTCTCTCTTTCGACTACCTCACCACCACTACAATACCCCATCACATTTACGCTTTGCCACCACACTCCGTCTCTGTGTGTTCATCGCTACTGAACGATTTATTCTAAACGACAAGCGTTTGTCATATTCACAATGATTTCATGCCATTTTTTTTCCGAAATCTCCTGCAAAATCGCTTTGTGATTCATTCACTCTGTGGCCACTATCAACCTGTAATACCACTGGAAAATGTCTTATAATTTTCTTGGTGACCATTGTTTTTTTTCTTTTTTTGAAATTTATGAATGATGAAATTTATTCATTTTCAGATCATTTCTTGCATTTTTATACTTGTAAATGTCTCAAGTATTTTCCCTCAAAAATTTAAATATCTCAATATTTTTCTATATAAATTTAATTTTCTTTGTTTTATTTTAAATATGCACTAGATATTAAACATTGGACTTCAATATGTTACTTTCCATAACAGATATAGGTACTTATAATAATTTTTGTTAAGTATTAGACGTGAACAAAAATCAAGGTTATGGTATAATATAGTTAAAAGATTGAAAAAAATCATAAATTATCTCATTTCAAAAGAAATCATAGTGGAGTTTTGATTTTTATAATTTTCATTAAAAATCTATGCTTAATATTGTAATTTACATACAGAAGCAAGTATACCTGATTTCATAGTAATGTATTATTATACTTGCAGTTATCTAGTTATACCTGGATATTTAAAGTTCATATGAGTAAGGTTGCATAGGAGTACCGTGTAAAATGTCCACTAATCTAAACTTCAAATATTTAAAACTCTTTAATTACTAGTTTGAAATAGATATTACAATATTATTACATTTATTATAAACCCTGGACAAAAATCCAACTTGTTCGGTACATAAAAATTAAATGACTACCGCAACGCTCTATAAACCTTCTTCTTGGTAAATTGTCTAAACTCAATATTTAATAAAAAAATATTCTCTTATGAAACTTTAACAACATAATGTATACAAATCTAAGGAGCCGCTAATTCTACTAACCTAAAAAAAATCGAGTTCTTAACTTTTTGCTAATAACCAAAGCATTAGCGTTTCGTCGTAATATTTTTATACTATGTATGTTTATATTTATATTATATTTATATTTATACTATTGTCGTTACGGAATCTTTGTACAAAATAACAATTAATTGAGAAAAGAAGCATAGGCGGAGATGGGGGGGCTTACGGGGACTTAGCCCCCCCCCCAAAAAAAAATAATAATTTGAAGTTAAAGCCCCCCTACAAATTTAAGAAACAAAAACATACTTTT